>NW_028152077.1:67500-213964 GCF_964638095.1 Poromitra crassiceps
AGAGACATCTGTAAACATAGCAACATGGAGCCCAGCTGATCGGGTGTTAGAGAGAGAGAGAGAGAGAGAGATCTGTAAACACATAGCAACATGGAGCCCAGCTGATCGAGAGAGAGAGAGAGAGAGAGAGAGAGAGAGAGAGAGAGAGAGAGATCTGTAAACACATAGCAACATGGAGCCCAGCTGACCGGGTGTTAAAACATCAACAACTGCAAGGACTAGACTTGCAAATTACCTGGGGGTTTTCTGGATCAGTGTACATCTAGAAAGGGATCAAATGAATCCAACATCAGCACTGGATATTTTGGGATTTCCTTAAAGGAGAACTAACCTCCAAAACACTTTTTTTCAGCTTTTAACCAATATATATGACTTTGGGGGTGATGTGTGAAGAATTCTGGTCAGAATTTCCACATTTGACACCAAACTGTTGCCATTTTACCATTTGTATCATTTTTCAGCAGCATACCTGGCATAAGCGCCCTCTTAGGGTCAAAGACTGCTTTTTTTTTTTTTCTCAAATGAATGGGAGATTAGGGGCACACTGACGTCACAGTGCCCCCAAAGACTATGGGATTTCAAGATAATTACTCCCCTACCCCCTCTGTACCCTTTCGGCTCCTCAGAACTCCAAGCCTATTCTTATTGAAGTTTGCTCTTAAAATACTGAACCAAACGTTGTCAAAGTTGGCACATGTCTTAATTATAGTTAGTTTCCCGCTGAATGTGTCACTACTTTATTTATATCTTACCTGAATAAGCTCGAATGATGATGTATATATTATCAGTCCGAGTTGGAAGCAGCTCTCTCCAGCCCAGGCATGCGGGAGAGAGTCGTACTGTAAACCTCATGCACTAGCTCCAAGCTCCGCGGGCGCGCGCAGCAGAGCAGAGCTCTCTGTGCTCTGAGAGTAGAGAGAGCAGTCTGATATTTCCGCTAACAAATATGGTCGCAGTTTAGCGCACATGTAAAATATAACGCTATACTACGACGTGACAACGTGACAAAGCTTCTCTAAACACATCGGCTACTATCATTTCCCTGCATCCCTCCTACTGAGATTATATCGGTAATGATTTTGGACAGACTGAATGCGCGGAGGAGAAGGAGAGATCTGCAGCTCTGCCCTGAGTAGCCCTGAGAGACACTCGCCTCGCTCCGACTACTGTGCCCGTCTGTGAAAAGCGTCCTGTCCAGTCGCACCTTCGCAAACAGATGCGGGATTCCTTCAATCCTGTACCCAATCTCAGACTGTATTCTCTAAATCGCACACCAGCTATTTCTGTCTGTTTGTTTGTTGCTCCGTGAGGTTACAAGCGCCCCATGCATGCAGGAGGGAGGAGGCGCAGGCAGCCTGCACTGCGCTGAGAGGAAAAAACTTTTGCACAACTTTTAACAAGAACAACGAAAAGCCCCCAAACTAAAATGAAAAAGGGACTATATGGCAACTTGGACGAGGGAATGACGTAGAGAAATCTCGCATTGTGTTACCCCAGAACGGGGGGTTTGTCGTATTGTGCGGTGTGCTGCTGTAACGAGCCCATGCCACTTTGCTCTCGTAACGTAGTTTAACACACTGCCATAGGGTTACATGCAGAAAAATAATTAAATTTCTAGTTCGCCACTGAATTACCAAATTGATATAACTTTCAACCATTTTGAGCAAAGCTCTTTCCATACAGGCCACCAGCGTTGGCTAATTGTTGATATTTATACAGATATGGCCCCTCTCAAATAAATTATTTTTGAGGCAATAGGCAAACTGTAATGGCGTCGATTTCCGAAAAAAAATCTGGACTTCAACACAGCCAAAGAGTCCAGTATAGACAAGAGCATATGTCATTTCTTGGTTTTTTCCATAGGTATTTTCAAATCACTGTTCTAATACATATCTAGGGGGTTAGTCCCCCTTTAAAGAGCAAAGGCTGCCCCACAATAATCAGCAAGATTGTCAAAAGTATTGTAGATATCAATCAGGTCAAAATCTTTTGAAATCCATTTCCACTGTGACTTACTTGGTCAGCTCCTCACAAAGTGAATATGACTGTCACACATCATCCATAAACACCAAACAATGCGTTTGTCAATAGGTACCAAGATACTCACAGACAAAATGACTGTCCGCAGCTGGTGGAAAAACAAGTTGGATCAGTTACATGAGCAAAAGTGTCAATGAGGATGAGCTTTGGCAGTTGAGTGTATTTCTGACTTTTAGGAGTGGTCTCTAAGTTGATCATGACGCACCACCAAGCTGACATGACACATCTCAAAGCAGGAGGTGACTTACATACTTCTTTTCAATGGCATCAAAGCATCCGTGCATCCTGGAAGGATGAAATAAACACAGCCAGTTAACATGTTCTCTAACATCTTCTTAGAACGGAACTATGAAAAATGACTTCTTCACCTTTTTAGCTACTTATATGTATCATAATACATTACAAATATGTCTTGTACATTTATATCAATATGCTCTTGGTGTGGAATGGATCCCAGTACCTAGGATTTATCTAATGTCAAAAATCCAGATTTCAGAACTAACATTGAGTTCTTCCGAGTCACTTTCCATGTTTGTTTCCGGTCCAATCCGCCCACTTTTGAGTCCCTGTTTGAACTAGAGCTATGTCCCATTCCAGAAACAAGACCATCAAAAGGCCATTCCCCAGTCACTTTAAACAGTGGCTATGCCCCTTAAGTGTCAAACTGTACTGGAGTTATTTACCACTGAACAATCTGATTGGCACCAGGACAACTGCGGCCCTCCTTAAGAATCATCACTTTCTGATCTGTGGGAGAGGAAAACAAATATAAGTAGGGATGGGTACCGAGACCCGGTACCAAACGGACCCCGGGGCCGGATTTCGAGATACCGCAGGATCAAAGCTTTCACGTTAACGGTTCTCTTATCGGTACTGGAGAAATTAAGAAAATAGATTTCCTATTTATTTGCTACATAAACGTTGTTTTTTCGCACCAACTCCGTAAGACATGCCTGTGATGTGATTTTTGCGATTTCCGAACGAGAAATGAGATCCAGATCCTCTTTTCCGCGTTGCTTTCTCATCAGACGAGAGACAGGCAGCTGCCAGCGAGGAGCCGACACACTGACTGAGGAGGGGCGGGGCTGGCAGCACACACACATGCACACACTGAAGGGAAGGCAGCTGAGCCGAGGAGAACAGAGACCGCAACACGTTAAGAAAGAACGGAGATGTTACAGTGGGTTAATGCAGCAGTTCTCGCGTGCACTCCCAGAGTAGCCTAGGTAAACCCAGCCACCACGTGACCTGCTCTCTCAGTTCCCAGTCACTAGCGTCTAGACTCCGGGCCATTCAGATCGATTTCTGGGGCGATTGAAAGACCCGCGCAGACCCGCAGCCACCCCGCAGCCAATGAGTGACGGCGTGACTGCCAACATCAGTCCTGCCGTGATCGGCCAATCAGAGAGTGCGTCTTTGTCAATGACGTGTAACAGCTGCAGCGGCTTAGCACTACCTAGCCGTTAGCATTTGGCCTCTCTAAAGCATAGCTCCCGAGCTAGCTACTAGCTGGCTAGCTATATGGCTATGCAACTACGTGAGGAAATTCAAGTGAAAACAGCTGTTGAGGTTGAGGTCTGTTGATCAAAATAACACCTAGCGTTATCGAAATCGGATTTTAGCGGACCATACAAGCCAGGGCTTCAGAGCTGATCACCTGGACACATTTTATGGCGAAATTATCTGATAAACTTGTCTGTGCTGCTCTGTGGTGATCAGCTAATGTCTTCATAGCATTGTGATTATGATTTAATGCATTATGGAAGATAAACGCTGGTTTAACATAATTAAAATAATTCCCTACCAAACATGTAAAGTGACGCTTCTGGGCAGTAGACCATTTGGGCATAACATTATGTAATGTGACATGAGATCACCACATTTCAATAAATATAACGTTTTTGCACATTTGAATGCTGCTGGTCGTTTGTTTAATGCTGTATATATTGGATATTTAAAGCTGATACACTTTACACAATCAAATCTAACTTATTCACAGCAATACACAGTCCAGTAGTACAGTGGGCTAATTGTTTGAATTATATCGAAATATATTTGCATGGTGTAGCATGTAATGCAGATAATGTAGCTAGATACTCTGACACAGAAAGGCAGACAAGCTAGCAGCAGGGATCTTGTCACACTGATTCCAGATAAACTCCTCTGTCTAGCCAGCTATACAATATTGATCAAAATAACACCTATATCGAAATCGGATTTTAGCGGACCATACAAGCCGGGGCTTCAGAGCTGATCACCTGGACACATTTTACGGCGAAATTATCTGATAAACTTGTCTGTGCAGCTCTGTGGTGATCAGCTAATGTCTTCGCATTGTGATTATGATTTAATGCATTATGGAAGATAAACGCTGGAAGGCTGGGTAGCATTAGCTGACGTCATCCAGGCTACAGTAACATTAGGCTATAAGCATTCATTGATTGAAGCAGAGTGCTGGTCGGTTAAGTTTCTCTGTAGTCATGTCCTCCTCTGCTCCAATCTTCGTTCGTAGTTTCTTCTGTCTCTCGTCCAGCAGCTGCAGATGTCATCATTATCCACGTTATTGATTATTATTTATTAAAAAAATCTCGTGTAAATATTTTGTGAACGCACCAATAGTTAGAGAAGGAAACCTCTCTTTGCATTTTATTTTTTAATAAAAGTAGGCTACTTGTGATATCTCACGTGGTCGATCATCATTGCAAATTTATGTGGACAGCTAGGTTTAATGACAAATATGGAATATCACCCAAGGAAATACCACGGTTTAATGCCAACAGATAAACCATACAGATTTGTTGTAATTGTGAACACATAAGGGAGCAAAGACATGGTTTTCAAGCATAACACAATGTACAACTTTTATTCAAAGACAGGATTGAAAAATATAGGTCACTTGTATTCACTTCAGTAATGTCAGGTCTCAGTCGCATTCACGCTAACCTCTTAACTTCTAGCTAGGTCAAACACACCTTAACGTTATGAGTGTGGCCGTTTTGGATTAACATTAAGTCCACGATCAAGTCTAGCATTTCGGTATATTCCTACCTCTTAACATCTAGCTAGCTAGGTTGGATCTGGAATATGATATCGGCTTGATACATTTGATTGTAGCTACTCATACAGCCGTGTGGAGCTTATCTAGCTAGGTTGCATCTGGAATATGATATCAAGCCAGTAATGTAGCTAGCTAGCGTTAAATAGGTTTATCTGTAACCACGCTGAAATGTGAGGGCATTAACGTTAATATTTCTAGCTAGGTCAAACACACCTTAACGTTATGAGTGTGGCCGTTTTGGATTAACATTAAGTCCACGATCAAGTCTAGCATTTCGGTATATTCCTACCTCTTAACATCTAGCTAGCTAGGTTGGATCTGGAATATGATATCGGCTTGATACATTTGATTGTAGCTACTCATACAGCCGTGTGGAGCTTATCTAGCTAGGTTGCATCTGGAATATGATATCAAGCCAGTAATGTAGCTAGCTAGCGTTAAATAGGTTTATCTGTAACCACGCTGAAATGTGAGGGCATTAACGTTAATATTTCTAGCTAGGTCAAACACACCTTAACGTTATGAGTGTGGCCGTTTTGGATTAACATTAAGTCCACGATCAAGTCTAGCATTTCGGTATATTCCTACCTCTTAACATCTAGCTAGCTAGGTTGGATCTGGAATATGATATCGGCTTGATACATTTGATTGTAGCTACTCATACAGCCGTGTGGAGCTTATCTAGCTAGGTTGCATCTGGAATATGATATCAAGCCAGTAATGTAGCTAGCTAGCGTTAAATAGGTTTATCTGTAACCACGCTGAAATGTGAGGGCATTAACGTTAATATTTCTAGCTAGGTCAAACACACCTTAACGTTATGAGTGTGGCCGTTTTGGATTAACATTAAGTCCACGATCAAGTCTAGCATTTCGGTATATTCCTACCTCTTAACATCTAGCTAGCTAGGTTGGATCTGGAATATGATATCGGCTTGATACATTTGATTGTAGCTACTCATACAGCCGTGTGGAGCTTATCTAGCTAGGTTGCATCTGGAATATGATATCAAGCCAGTAATGTAGCTAGCTAGCGTTAAATAGGTTTATCTGTAACCACGCTGAAATGTGAGGGCATTAACGTTAATATTTCTAGCTAGGTCAAACACACCTTAACGTTATGAGTGTGGCCGTTTTGGATTCACATTAAGTCCACGATCAAGTCTAGCATTTCGGTATATTCCTACCTCTTAACATCTAGCTAGCTAGGTTGGATCTGGAATATGATATCAAGGCTTGATACATTTGATTGTAGCTACTCATACAGCCGTGTGGAGCTTATCTAGCTAGGTTGCATCTGGAATGATATCAAGCCAGTAATGTCAGGTCTCAGTCGCATTCACGCTAACCTCTTAACGTCTAGCTATAGCTAGGTTACATCTGGATTATATATACAGTATAATACTACGCTCACTACGTCATGACATTCACATTAACGCCTCCAAAAATCTACTGTAGCTAGCTAGCGTTAAATAGGTTTATCTGTAACCACGCTGAAATGTGAGGGCATTAACGTTAATATTTCAATTAGGTCAAACACACCTTACCGTTATGACTGCGGCCGTTTTTGATTAACATTAGCGTTAAGTCCATGATCAAATCTAGCATTTCGGTATATTCAGTGTGTGTGTGTGAAAAGGATGTTAGCATGCTAGCATTATTAGCACAGAATGTATACAGTCCATGGTACAACGTTAGCCCTTCAAGTCCTGAGGCGAACAGCACTGGAGGATGAAGTCTGCAGTCTGGCATTCAGTGTCCAGCATAACAAGCACGCCTGTTTCCTCATCAGGTTGGCAGCAGCTGTATAGATGATGACTGTTCTTCACAGCCACAAATATCTCTCCAGATCTGCGGCCATCTGCAGCAGGGATCCGTGTAGACTGTTGTCCTGTTCCTCTTTCATTCCCTGACCACCGTCACGCGATGTTCTCTCTTCTTGTAGCTGGTTGTAACCATTTGCGTGCTAGCAGTACTGAAATGAAAAGTGTTAGCTCGCTTGCTAACAACAAAGGTCGCAGAGCGATGACGCCATCTGCTGCACTGCGCATGTGCTCTGTGCACAAAGCTGGTTGGATGACGGTTGCGTAATGGAGCGGTCTATCGGGGGGGGGGCCAACAACCGCAGGAAATCGTTTAACAATGGTGGGAATCCAGACCATAGTGACTGAGAACAGGTCTGAGAGCAGGTCACGTGGGGGATGGGTTTACCCAGGCTACTCCCAGAGTAGCAGCAAGACGGAGGAAATAAATGTAAACGAGCAGTTTCTCTTTCTCTCTCTCTGTGCTTCTTTCTCACACGGAGCTGTCTATTCTTTGACAATGACACAGGGTCAGAGACACACACACACACATACACACATTAGTTTTCCGTGCATGTCATTGGCTGTCATCACCTGTGTTGCATTCAGGTAACATCGTAAAGTACCATGCTATACAATTGAGAGCATATTTCTCTTTGATATCAACAGGAGAGATCAAAAGTCTGGTTGTACTTCACTCGAGTTGATGCTGACAATTCACGTTGTCATAAGTGCGATAAATCATTCACTAGCAGCGGTGGAAACACGAGCAATTTGTCTAAACACTAAAGTGCATCAAATAGGTACAAACAGAGAAATGCACAGTTTTCGACAAGCTAGCTCACACGACTTCATCATCTGTCAATAATGACCCGGTTGTAGTTACCCATGATAAACGGACCCACCTCGTCATCAGGTAGGATGTGAACATGGATGATTAAGTCGAGAGTAGCTACTGTAGTAAACATTATCCAGCTGTTTGGGTGTGTTAATAATCAAAAACCCAGTCTGAAATAAATCAACAGAGCATCATCTCTCAGTTGTCCTAAAGAAATGTTATTTTCAGAGCAGGGGGGGATATTTATTTGATTTGATTTGGGGGCAAGTGCAGCAGACAGATACTGTCGTGCTTTATTGATGCTTTCCCTAGCTGAATGTTGGTATTGGCAGTGGTAGGAGATAATTCTTATATAATGCTGGATATTTAAATTAATAATAAAAACGCACCCATTAAGATTTTGCAACTATTTTTTCTTTCTCCCCTTAAAAATAACAAAAAGAACCGACAACAACCAGCACCATTTTTTTCTGTTTTTTCTCTTAAAAATAACAAAAAGTACCGATAAGAGTACCGTTAAAGTACCGGATCGATAAGCAGTATCGATAAGAGTAGTAGTATCGTTAATTCCTTAACGATACCCATCCCTAAATATAAGCCTCTCGTTAGCAAATCATCATTTGAAATGGCAAATGAGATGAAACATCAAGACAGCTAGTATCACTTCATCACAATAGGAAATTAACAGCAGCCAAATGTTGGTCAATCTTTGGCTGTGGGTGATCAGTTTGGCTACCAGCCACCGGCAAGAAACTGCCTCGTTTGTACTGTAGGTCGTATCCAGCTTTAAAAATCTAGTTGGCTGGTAAAATAGTGGAAGCGGCTGGTGAAATGTGGGATGTACCAGGTGCTGTGGTATGGAGACAAATACATTTTCATACAGTATGTGAATGTGAGGTACCTTGAACATATTTGCTGGCATAGGCTTTCTCTGGGAAAAGGCCCCTGAGGTAGGTGATGCTGGACACTGCAATGGCCAGAAGTTTCTTGACAACAAGCACGGACTGCTGCTCTGTGGTAACTGTGTCAAGCAACACCTGATGATGCTGTTTGAGTGAAACACAATGACTCACAGGTTGAATGTGTGGACCAGGTAAACATGGCAGCAATCCAGTAATTACTGTCTTTTGTTTTGTAGTTTTGCTTTTACTCGCCAGTTAAGACAGATACCATATTAGTCATGTAGAAGCTAACAACTTCAAGTCCAGGTGAAAGGTAATAACAAGCAGATAACTGATATTTTTCAATCTTTGTAAACTCATGCTGTAATGAAGTTGTAGCAGGGGAGGTGAAGCACACACACACACGCCTTTTCTTCTTCTCCGCTAGCAAAGCGTGCCCTGCCGGGAGGTTTCTATGGACCCGTTCCAAAGCAACCATTTTGAAGTGACAAAGCAGGAAGTAAAGCAGGTCTAACCAATACCATTCATGATTGTTCCATTCCATTTAGTGCCAGGGCCCTCATTAATGTCATTGATTACACCTGCTTTACTCCCTGCTTTACCACCTCAAAACGATTGTTTGAAATGGGCCTATCCACCTTATTTTTGAATGCCCCACTGTAAAAAATAATTGTGCGTACAAGGTCCGGTTTAACGTGACTTATTGTTGCAGCTTGCCATTTCCTAAATGGCTACTTGATTTGAAAAGATGGCCACCGGCACCTACACTCAGTCCCTTGTACCCTGGCTGAATTGAACATAACTTGGCCAATAAGTATGTAACATACCAAATAAAACAACCCGTAATATCTTAATTTTATGTAGAATGCAGAGGACATGTAACTGTTTAGTTAAACTTGCATTCCAGGAATATTGTGCTCTAAAGATGACGATAGTGGCTCGAGACTGTTTCGGCCTGAAACCCACACGCTTTGCGGTGGTGGTTTTAGCGTAACCTATGTGAGATTCGAGGCGTAACCTATGTGTGTTTTAGCGTATATAACTAACGCTAACATAACTAACTAGCGGGTAATATTAGCAACAGCAGGCGATTACCCATGAATGCACTGCGCTCTTAAAGGGATATTTATCGACGAGATTTTTGCCAAGCCGGACCTGATTAGTGATTTGCTCCGTTCGCCCAGACGGGTGTCAAGCTGTCAGCAACAAGGCTGGGAGGATCACACCGGAAGAAGCACCCATCAGGCAGATCAGGCAAAAATGGCCGCCAAAAATAAGGTAGATAGGTCTAACAGCACCAGAAGGGCTTTTGAAGCCTAAGTACAAATAGTGGAGTGGATAACATCAATATTTGAGGGAGGAATCATGCAAATTATGATACAAGCAGTAACTTATGTTGCACTTTATAATGAGAAGATACTCTTCATTCAATTTCATTCTCTGCCACGAAGCCGGCTTTTCAAAACAACGCCATTTAAAAATCGGTCCATCGGTTGATTTTTTTGAGGGAGACATCATCATCATCATCATCACTTTATGAACAGACACAAGGTCCAGTATAAAAACAGACAATACATAAAATCATAACATACACATACCCCCCCAATACATTACATTAAAAAGTTGTACCAATGTGCCCAAATACTAGACTGGTACTTAATAGCACTGAGACCAGGTTGAGACAGCAGCATGATAATCAGGTTCTGAGACACATTAAGACGACAGATAAACTTGTACGTCAGATTTCTCAGCAGGGCATGAAAGGTGTAGACTCCTGCACCACAAAACATTTCACTAGCACTGCAACACCTTGGCTTTCTGAGCAGAATCCTCATGCAGTCATTGTAAGCAACCTGAAGCTTTTGAATGCTAGTCAAGTCAAGTCAAGTCAAGTTTATTTGTATAGCCCTAATTCACAAGCATGTCTCAGAGGGCTTCACAGAAAATATGTCTAGCTAATTCTATCTGACACAACAGTAGCAAATTACAGTAGTAATCTATGGCCTAACCTAAGCTATTCTAACCTACCGGCAACCCTCAACCAGTGATGGAGAGCACCGATGCCCCCCACCCCCACACACATAAGCGTGCTAGCCTGCTTAAACTTGACCCACAGGGG
Source organism: Poromitra crassiceps (assembly GCF_964638095.1). NCBI lineage: Eukaryota > Metazoa > Chordata > Actinopteri > Beryciformes > Melamphaidae > Poromitra > Poromitra crassiceps. Next base: position 78,259 of record NW_028152077.1, read on the forward strand.
GCAGTATAGAGAGGAGTACAATAGGCTCTAAACAGGCTAATATTTTCCCTCAGCATATTAGCTTGTGCATACAAGACACGCCGCTGCCTATACATGTCATCATCATCACTCATTTGATCAGTAAGAATGTGACCCAAGTACTTGGTTCTACAGCACACTTCAAGAACCTGTCCTGACAGATACAAAGAAGGGAAGGAGAGATCCTTATCATCTCGTGTTCTGCAAACCATAATGACACTCTTTTTACCATTATATTTCACATCAAAATCTACTCCATACGCAGAACAAATATTCAGCAGCTGTTGAAAACCAGCACTGCTTGAGACAGGATGGTCAGATCGTCAGCGTACATACAATGATTTATCCAGGTGTTACCCGGCCAGCACACATCCAGCTCTACAGCTACTGAGCTGTACAGAGAGGCCATTCATGTAAACATTAAAGAGGACATTTTGAGCACCTTTTAATATTGGAGGGGACATGTAGCCTACCACTTTTAATGTTTTAATGCTTATAATGTCAGATGTTATAATGTTATAATGTGCTGACATAAGCGCAAAGTGTATTGTTTATTACTGTGTGAATTGACCTGGAACTGGAAGCAATTACACAAAATAATATAACGTGACCTGCTGAATGCATAGGGGAAATATACCGTTATATGCAGTCATGGTTTTTGCAACGTCTAGGTCCAGTGGTTCTCACCAGGGGTTAGGCCCTAATGCGGATTTGTTAAACTTCAGCATTATTTAATTTACAAGAAGTGAACACAGTTAGAATGTAGCAGAATGACTGTCCTGACCAGTTTATCCGTTATCTCGCCAACGTCAACTGCACAGACATGAATTCTGGACAAAACTATATGCCAATAAAATATTCTCATATTTCTGTCAGAGAGAGTGTAGTATATAGTGCCCCGCACTGATATGGTGGACTGGGGAAGTTTGATGGTGGGGCACGAGTGAAGTCAGCGAGTGAAGTTTTCCAGCAGCGCAACTGTGAAACATTTGGAGATATACAAGGTGTTCACATCATAGCTGACGACATGATCATCGCTGCAGCTAATGAGAAAGAGCACGATGAGATAATACAGAAAGTGATGGCCAGGGCAAAACAAGCCAATGTGAAATTCAACAAAGAGAAAATATAATACAAGGTGAGCAGTGTGAAATACATGGGCCACATTGTCACCATTGAAGGAGTCAAAGTAGACGATGCAAAGATCAAAGCCATCACTGAGATGCCATCACCTACTGACAAAGCGGGACTACTGCGGATGCTTTGCATGATAAGGTATCTGGCACCATATATCCCTGGTGAGGCCACCTTAACAGCACCTCTGAGAGAGCTGCTACGGAAGGATAATGAGTGGCAATGGCATCATGAACATGATGATGCAGTCTTGAAACTGAAGGAAGCTCTGACAAACGCTCCTGTGCTCAAGTACTTTGATCCAAAGAAACAGCTCAGCATACAAGCTGATGCGTCAAAAGATGGCCTGGGGGCGTGTCTTTTACAGGAGGGCCACCCGATAGCCTACGCATCCAGGGCGCTGAAGGACGCCGAAAAGAACTATGCACAAATTGAGAAAGAACTATTGGCTATAGTTTTCTCTGTCAAGCGGTTTCATCAGTATGTGTACGGTGTGAGGGTTAATGTTCAATCTGACCACAAGCCATTGGAAAACATTATGAGGAAGCCGTTAGGTGCAGCTCCTGCCAGTTACTTCAGCTACAGCGCTATGATTTAAATGTCACCTACACGCCAGGTAAAGAGCTGCTGATCGCAGACACACTCTCACATACTGTCATACATGAACAACACACAGCAGTGGATGACATCACAGATGAGAAAGTTGTCTATGCTTTGGAGCCAACAGATGCCATGAGCACAGAGACTCTGGAGCAGCTCAAGAGCGAAACAATGAGGGACGAGACACTGCAGCTGTTGCATGACATACATCGACAAGGCTGGCCCCGACGCAGGAAGCAGGTAGACACAAGACTGATACAATACTGGCCAATAAGACACACAGTATCAGTGAGAGAGGGAGTGATGTTTGCAGGAGACAGAATAATCCTCCCAAGCACAATGAGAACTGAAATGCTACAAAAGCTGCACATAGCTCATCAAGGGATGCAGAGGACTAAAGCACTGGCCAAAAAGCACTGGTACTGGCCGGGAATGACAAGAGAGATAGAGCAAATGGTGGAGAGTTGTGGGACATGCCAGCAGTTCCAGCCCAGGAACCAGAAAGAGCCACTGATCTCACATAACATCCCTGAGCTCCCCTGGCTTAAAGTGGGAGCCGACATCGTTGAGATAAAAGGTCAGTCATTTCTGCTGATGGTTGACTACCTCTCAAAATACCCAGAAGTATTAAACATACGGGACAAGACATCACACACCGTCATCAGCAAGATGAAATCAGTATTCTGAAGAATCTGAATACCAAAAGAGATAGTGTGTGACCATGTTCCATTGAGTCAGGAAATGAGAGACTTTGCAACATCTTGGGGCATAAAACTCACTCACTCCAGTCCAGGTTATGCACAATCAAACGGACTAGCAGAGAGGACAGTAAAAACTGTGAAGTACGTGCTGAAAAAAGCGTATCAGACAAACGCAGATCCTCACCTCGCGCTTCTCACACTGAGGAACACACCTATAACAGGCATGGAGTATTCCCCAGCACAAATGCTCATGGGCAGGGTCCTCAGGAGCACTCTACCGAGCTCCAGCACACTACTACAACCTGCAGTCCCCAAAGGTGTACACTCAGCCCTGCAGGATCTTCAAAAGAGACAGCAGCAGTACTACAACAGAGGAGCGAGGCAGCTTCCAGACCTGCACCCAGGTAGTACTGTTCACATGGAGACAGCACAAGGTTGGCGTCCAGCTGTGGTCACCACACAGAGGAATGAACCACGGTCCTATGACATCGTGACATCTACTGGTCAGCGCTACAGACGCAACAGACGCCATCTGAGGAGAACGCCACACTGCAGTCAGTCACAGATGAACTCTGAGACAGACTTTGTGGATGACGAGCAGGTCAGTGCACCAGACACTGGCACAGCAGTGAGTGCTGACATCGAGCACTCATCCTCACCCAAACCAGCTCAAACCAGAAGTGGCCGAGTTGTTCGACCACCTGAGAAATACAAGGACTTTGTGATGAGCCAACAGTAAGGGGTTGTGCTCTAGCAAGCTCTTAAAAAAAAAAAAAAAAAAAAAAAAAGAGCTGAGAGACAATAATGACTGTTTGAAATGTTTATGTAAAAAAAGGAAACATTTGTGAAGGAGAGAAATGTGGTTTGAAAAGTTTGGGGTATGTGTTGAATATTTGTTGTCTATTCTTACATGGAAGACGCTATATTAAGCTCACAGACATTGATTAGTCTTTGTCATGTTTACTTGCACAAGACAGTAACAGAACAGTTATATACCATCGGTTCTAGTGTGAGCGGAAAGTTCATCTATTCTAGTGTTGAAGTAAATGTGTGAAGGTATTATTTACTATAAGACACAAAGTTCAGTTCTATGCAGAAACTGTTATACATTCAAGTGCAACTTAAATGCTGAGAAAGGGGGATGTAGTATATAGTGCCGCGCACTGATATGGTGGACGGGGAAGTTTGATGGTGTGGCACCACCGGATATAGAGAGCGCAGTTGTGCGCATGTGTTAGACTGTTGCGGGTTCTGTAATAACCGAGCGTAGCTCATTGGAGTTAAAACATAGTCTCGTGCATATTCCTACAAGTCATCATGTACAGCAGTCAGATGAAACTATAACAAAGTCAATTGAAAGTCTCAAAATGCCAACCGCAAAGGCAACCAATGCATTGGATTTTATATCCCCCTGTGTGCACACACTAAATGGCCATTAGTGTAGCGCTACACATACCTCCATATCAATGCGTTGGGCGCCGTTGGATGATGATGCTGGTTGGTACGATCGGTACGATGCTCCATGCTAGCTTGGCACTAGCCCCGTAGCTCCTGCGTCCTCGCCCCCCATGGAATGGCTGCAGGCGTCCTCCCCCGTTGGCTCGTCCAGGCAGCTCCCAGCGGACAGCTCTCCTGGTCCTCCCCCGGGCGGACTGACGTCCTCCAATGTAGCTTCAAGTTTAATAACTCGTCGATAAAAGTCCAAGCAACTATCGGCAGCATAACGTTAACTATCGGCGCTGTCCCGACAGCTCTCCTGGTCCTCTCGCGTACGTTAAACGGTAAACTAAACAAACAAAACAAAAGTTCTTAGATGACCTGGCTGACGCGCTCGCTACAGCTGATGTAATGCATACGATAACATTGCATTGAGTGCTGCATAAGAACAACGAAGAAGGCTTGTCCTTGATGTTCGGAACCCATTCATTTATTCCATTATCACCGATGTGAATACAGCAAAGTTATTTTCCACAGAAAGTAAAGGCAGAAACAGCGCACCAAACAAATGTTCCCGCTGCTGGTAGCGACCATAGACTGTAAATATAAGGCAGCACATATAAAATGCCTGAGCCCAGGTAACATGGCACAGCGACACCCCATGGACAAAAAAAAATATGACAGCACACAAATCCACCAGAAATATGACCAGAATACATTTGGCACTTACAGACTATATTAGGTATTGAATTGGACCCAGTGCCATTTCTCCTCTGTCTTTCTAGTGTGCACATTATTAATGTACATCATAGAAAATGTTTTAATGTCCTGACATACTGTGCAAGAAAAAATCTCTTATTTAAGTGGATTTCTGATTAGGCTCCCACAATCTCTGGCTGGAATAGGATAATAGCTCTTGACCGGTTTAGTAGCCTACACCCAAGAGAGCTAACTTCAACAAGATGTGGGAACCATTTCTTGAATATGTTCATGTGAATGTATCTGCCATTCTATTTAGAGCTTTTATTGAAGATATGGAAATATATAGGAAAACTGTCTCTCTGTAAATCCATTGCTCCTGCAAAAGATGTGATTGGTTGATATTTTTGGCTGGGTATCACATGGTCAGTGGAGGATTGCTGCCTGCGTTGATGTTTTGTCTGATTCATAGAAATCATACAATTCCAGCACACGAGAAACAGTCAAAGTGAAATACATTGTTACAGTTCACAGCTAGAACCATGCAGGGTTAAGAAATCCACAGGAGTATCCACCAAGTTATTAATTCATTTATTTACAATATAAACGTAGAAACACACAAGACAGAAAAGACACGACTGGCAAATATATACATCATTATAAAAAAAAATCATTATATTATATACATTTATGAGTGCCAACAGTCCAGTCCTGGCAGTGAAGGAGTTGGTGTTTCTGTGATCCCACCATCCACCACAGCTGAATCAGATACAAAAAAACATCTGTAAAGGCCAGATCTGATCTGCTCATGGTCGTATAATCTCATTTGACCTCATCAGAGCTGTGCCAGAGTAAAATAAAACAGAAAATAGCTGTGTTGTGTGTCAGAGCAATAGAACTGATAGGTTCCTGGGCAGCATGCCGTAAAAACCGCTAACTTCACTATAGCTTTGGGGTCCTTTAGGGGGAGCTGTGACCTGTTTGAATCCACCTGGATACCCCGTGTGTGATGAGTAGACTTTCTGCTCCCAGAGAAGATGATGTGTCTGCTGCTCATTACGACAACATGGTCGCCACAGTCACTCAGAGCATGGCAGATCGGTTTAGTGGTGTCGGCGTCGGGTTCGAATGTGGTTCACGGCTGTCACTCTCCTTTCCCCTCGTACAGCCTGAAAGAATCACACAGTGCAATCATGTGAGCTATTATATGCAGGGCTGTATCCAAGACAACGTACAGTGTGTGTGTGTGTGTGTGTGTACCAGTACCAACCTGTTTTTTCAACCGCCTCAAGTAGTGCTGTAGTGCAGCCTGAGCCACCCGCTCCCGTCGTATCTGGAGGAGCTGTTTCCTGCTGTTGTAGTAACTCACTGCCTCCTCGTACTGTGATATAGAATAAACAACATAGCTTAGTGCTAAGACAGCACATGTAGGAAGATCACATGGCCAGTGAACACTAACAGACTGGTCAATGGACGTAAACATCCAACTATATTATCGACATTCATCAATTAAGTTAGAAATATGCACAAGAGAGAAATTGAAAACGGTGTAGTGGGGACTGTGTGAGCTCAAGTGAAAAATGAATAAAAAGCTCGCACACTGCAAGGGCTCCTAGTTTGTGTTTTTTATTTCAAACACCCAAAAAAAGTGACGTTTGGAGCAAAGCTCTTCATCAGACTGGCAAAGGACTGTGAGACGCCATCTTAAATACATACAGGTCAGGTCACATGATACAATTCATTCCAATGCAATCAAGCAGGATGGGTTACAGCTCAATCAAGCAGGATGGGTTACAATAAAAAACACAAACTAGGAGCCTTGCAGTGTGCAAGCTTTTTATTCATTTTTCACTTGTTGTTCACCTTTGAGCTCAGCACCTGCCCTACTTGGTTTTTGGATGTGCGTGTATTCTCTCTGATACTGTTGACTGTGTGAGATCACACTCACCATGTCACTTGACATCCGCCTTTTCAGAAGTTTGATGTCATGCTGAAGGACATCTCTCTCCTTTTCTTCTTCCTCTGCCGGAAAATACAAGTAACAATCAACTATTGGTAGGTTGGATAATGTTGTCTCAGTAACTTTACAATACTTTTTTTTTTTAATGAGAACTAAGCACTGCTGTTATAGTTCTATTTGTGGGTGTAGGAGCTGTGGTGCTGTACCAGAGAGCGTGGCTCCACTGTGAGTGCTGCCAGGAGTGGTGTCGTCAGGCTCGTCCTGGGGCAGCTCGCCGATGGAGAAGGAGGTCTTGCTGGGTTCCTCGAGGCTCGAGGTGTCGTCCCCCTCACTCTCCGCGGAGATGGCAAACTTGGGCAACAGGCCGGGGCGGGGGCCTGGATTCATACTCTCCACGTCCATCGAGTGGGACAGCGAGGGCCTGGAGGAGGGACAAGAGAGCAGAATCTCATGAACCAGTTCCAGGAGAGACTATCTGGGGTACAAAAGTACATTTTACGATGTGTGTGATTCTGTGGGGATGTATTTCATCAATTTGGTATCCAAATTCTAAATCATTAAAATGCTGCGCTTTTGAGGTTGTAAAAAGAGAACCACATAGCCTCCAGCTAGTAAGGATTGTGACTGAGAAATAGGAATCTCTTTAGGGGTCTTCTTTTGTACTCCATCAACAAATGTCAGGTGTGTCAACACTAAATGTATACAATTTAACTGCTAAATAATGACAATGTCTTTCATCAGCCTTGGAAATACCTTTTTATGATGCTAACCTGAGATCGAGTATATAAGCGATTTAGTGCCTTATTGTGACTTAAAAAGCCACAGTAGCCTAAATATAAATATCTAGACCATATTTATCCATAGAAGCTTACATGCACAGTATTGGACACAGAGGTGAGCAAACGGAGTACATCAGCCATATACAGTAAATGGGGATCTGGGCTGCTGCATTTGATATAAACTGGAGCAACTTACTGTACTTGTTTTAGGCTTAGGTTTATTAAATAGTCTGAATAGCACAGCCTCTACCATGCATTAGTGCTATAATAATAGTGGCCGAGTTGGAAACGTTTGGTTGATCATGAAGCATTTTCAGTATTTATAGTGAATGTTATTCTTCCTGGTGAAAAGGAGAAAGGAAATAGGGGGTTAATAATATCTCATTCTAAACTTGATGTCAGGGTTGAGGGGAGCATACATTTCAGTAAAGTCTGGTGTCCAGCTGAGAGTGTCCACGGTCAGCAGGCTCTCGCTCTTCTTCTCCTCCGTCTCGCCCTTCTCCTCCAGCTGCCCACGGGACAGATCCAGGCTGCTGTACACCTGAGCATCAGACACACCAAAAGATTTGCAAGCGGAAAATATATGCAAAGCTGAGATCTACATTTCATACTGTGGGGGGTTGGGGGGGATCCTGCTTTCGAGACACACATTTCCATTATGAAATAGCGATTGTAAATGTTTTCTTTCCCATGAGAAAAGGATGTGGATTACGGCGTTATCTCATTGACATCGCTACCAACTCTGGCGCTAACGATAATGCACTGTTGTTCGTTTGAGACTGAACACATGTGAGGGCGAAGACGGAGGACGCACCTTGGAGAATCTGTGAGAACAAGAGGAGAACTGCCGCAGCTCCACGTTGAAGTCTTCGTCGTTTGTGTCCTCCTCCTCCTCCTCCTCCTCCTCCGTCTCCAGGTGATGGTATCTCTCGGAGCGAGCTTGGGATAAAGTTTGATGTTTTTTGATTACACTCAGGTATTACTTACATCAGGTGCTACAGGGTTACTTGGAGAGAGGAACACGGGTCATACTCATAAGCAAAAGACTAAAAACAATGTAGAGCGACATATTCTTTTGTTTCTTTTTGTTGTGGGTGAGATCACTTACTGTCGAAGTAGCTGGTGTCGTCCTCAGACTCCAGCTGGGGAATAAACTCAGCCTTCTGACTCAGCAGGCTGTTCCAGTCCAGGTTGTCGAAGAACTGGTGGTGTTTCACCTCGACGGCCCCACCTCAAGGTGAAAAAATAAACAGACGAACAAGCGCAACGTTTGAATGGATTTGTCCGGACAAATGTGAAAATAAGTGTGTGAACACGTTTTTTTTTTCAGGCAATATAACCGACAAATACCTGCTTCTCCTGTCCAATAAGCGATAATACTGTAATTTCACATTTTTGTATTTAAAAAAGGAAGTAGTTTATGCACCCGAGTCTAAATTACTATGGCTTTTGTCGTGTGTCTTCTGCAGACTAAGATAGGCTTTTGGTTCTATGAAAGCCTTTATTTTTTGTATTGAGTGATACACTCTACTAAAACACTCATCATATCATATCAGAAGTGTTCTTTGTTTTGTGTTCACAATAGTGATGTCAGTTAGATTTGGTTAGGTCAGAGCTATGGAATATTAAATCATCCATCTTTGCTCACTACATCTGCCTTTCTTACTTACTGTCATTACTGGCAACTAAACCTGTTTGAATTTTGCATTGGGGAGAGTTCTATTGAAGTGACTATAAACCATCTGTGTGTCGTTTTACTTTTTATTGAAAATGCTTCACCGAGATTTTCACAGCTGTTTTATGAGAAACGCCATTTGAATGTGCGACAACATCGTTGACATCACTGGCCCTCAGCATAAGGAGGCATAAGGAGGATTAATATTAACGTCATTATCGATATCAGATTCTTCATCGTTAATAACATAACTCCAAACATCACTGACACTGACGTTACTCGGTGTTGACGTTTCAGCTAGAAGTGCCTTGTTGTTCGACGTTTGTTTTTTCTGAGCGGGTCCCCTTTCTGAGGATGTAGTTTTCCTTTTTAGCCAGCGATCTAACATGTTTGCAAACAGCTGTCTGTATCCACCGAGAAATCAGCAGAGGAGTGTTGATGTCAAGAGAGGACTGAGGGACGCAATGTTTTTTCCCCATGATGGCGAAGGTTTCGGGAAATTCGGGAAAATGTGCGAGATTCCCGCAATCCCGCGCCAAATTTTAAACCCTGCATTATGTCAATGAAAGTCCTCACAAGATAGCTATACTGGCTTGTGTGTGCGTGTGTGTGCATGAGTGTGAGTGTGTGTGTGTGTACCTGTGCCCATCCTCTCCAGGGGATTCTGTCTGAGCAGCAGTGTGATGAGCTCCTGAGAGTCAGGGGGCAGGGCATCCTCTCCCTCAGGCCAATTGATCTCACCTGTGAACAGACAACACAACCAATCAGCTTAATCTATATTTTTGCCAGATTTGTTTTTAATGCTTTTGTAAATTTAAATCCATTTGCTGCTATCATCATTGACAGCACAAACAAGGAGTTAAACTAGGGATATTTTAGACAGTGCATGTAAAAGAATAAAAATAATAATAATCCTAATGATACTGCTCTTGCTATGCGCTGTAATTAAAATGCTATATGTAACCGTTGCGGAGCTTGCCAGCAGTTGTCAAAGTTATTGCCTGAAATGAGCTAGGGATCCATTTGTCTTGTCAAGCGACACAAAGTAATGCAATCATATATGATATATTATGATACAATAAGCACGGATCAGCAGTATTGGTAGGGCAGAAAGGACATGAGATAAAGTGAGGTGAACTGACCACTGATGATCTCTCCAAACAGCTCCTCTGGTGTGTCTCCGAAGAAAGGCACGCAGCCCACCAGGAACTCATATAGGATGATGCCCATGGCCCACCAGTCCACCGGCTTCCCATAGCCCTGTCTGAGGATCACTTCCGGGGCAAGGTACTCTGGGGTTCCACACACCTATGTACACAAAACACCAATAGCAGACATAATGAGCTTATGGAAAAGACAAAGACAGGCGTATATGGTGCAAGTCCATAGTTAAATGAGGTTTACCTGCTTATCAGAGAACTCCCTGGCATCTTTCTCTATATGACCCTCATTAGTGGTCATGTTCATCAGCCCCACCTTGGACAGCCCGAAGTCTGTCAGCTTGATGTGCCCCAGCAAGGTCACCAGCAAACTGGAAGGAAGGACAAAAGAAACTGACATTTGATGATTCTCTCTTCCACACAGACCAGAAATGTAGATGTACAGTACGCTCAATCGCTCGTTTGCATTGACTTTGTATGTAAACTCGATGCCAGCTAAAAACTTTAATAGGTCGGTGTGAACGCACCTTAAAGGCCTAAACATGGTCGTCCGTCAGAGCCTCGCCCCGCCCTCCCCGTGTGACGGCGGGTGGAGCGCCGTCCTACGGGGAGGGGCCGCCGTCGGCTGACGGGGGCTGCTCGAAAATGTGACTTCACGGCGACAATACGTGCGTGACGACAGCTGCAGGAGAGTTGTGATTGGCCGTTGCCCTGGCTCTTCGTTGTAAAGTCGCCTTTCAAAGCATGATGTTAGATTATAACAACTAGTTGTGTGGCTTAGCCTTCCCAAATGTTGAGGGTCGTTTTTTAGAATTTAATACATAGAATTGGGAACGTTACATTCAATTTCATTCAGACTGCCTGGCACACAATCTCCGCCATTTTCACACGGAGCTTCCGCGGGGGGGGGGCGTAGTGGCGTCCGAGCATGTGGGGCTCGCTGGCGCCGCCAGACGGAGAGACGGCCCCAATTCGAGGCGGACGGACGACCATGTTTAGGCCTTAAGAAGCTTTTGGGAAACCCGGCCAATGACATTATATATATATTTTTTTCATTCTAAAAATGCAGGCAGATTATTTTTGAAAATTTGTGGAAGGATGAGGACATTGCAATTACAGTGTTTAATTTAAAAATTTCTATTCAGTGGTGAAGGCTCCTGGCCTTTCTATTGTTGAACTGGGTGAGGACTAATGACTGGGGGCTGGTGGCTCTGTGGCAGACTAGGCACTCATGTAAACGCCACATCCTGGGTTGTAGTCTCGCCTAGGACCTTCGTCACATGTCGTCTCTCTCCTCCTCTCTCCCAGTCTTTCCTGTCTCTTTATACTGTGACCCATCCAACAATGGCAAAAGTGCAAAAAACAATCTTACTTGTCTGGTTTGAGATCCCTGTGGACGACGCCATGGTTGTGGAGGTACTCCAGGGCCAGGGCCGTCTCTGCAAAGTACATCCTGGCCATATCCACAGGCAGGGGACCCATGTTCTTCAAAAGGCTGGCACAGTCTCCCCCTGCAGCCATTGTGAAGATCAACAGTTATGTCACAAATGTGTTTGAGTGACCACACAGGAATCATTTAAAATATAAAGTGGCTTCTGCAATAGAACCACACACTGAGAACTTCAGTCACTGACCTTCGACGTATTCCATGACCATGCACAGGTGCCGGCGTGTCTCAAAGGAGCAGTACATGGAGACTACGAAAGGGTTCTCGGCAAAGGTGAGGATGTCTCTCTCCACGAAGACCTGCTGGATCTGGTTCCTCAAAATCAGGTTCTGCTTGTTGATCTTCTTCATGGCAAAACGCTGCTTGGTCTCCTTGTGGCGCACCAGGTAAACGGCACTGCAGGGGAAAGAGTTCACCAATCAGTCGGCAAAAGAATGGAGCGTCCTAAAGCTTTGCATGTACAGTAAGTTAACGTTACCAGATTTAGATCGATTACCAAGTCCCTTGTGGATGGTTACCCAACCTTTCTAATGATAATGCATTTGATTTGCACTGCACTTTTTATTCATAGTGAATTTTAAAGTGCCACTGAGTTAAAAATGTAAAAATACAAAAGAGATCGCTAACAAAGTTAACATGAATAAAACGTTTTTTTAAGTCCAGGTTCTGCCCTTGGATGGTTCTGAATGTTGTTGCACAAACGTGGAGCAGCCGAGCAAAAGGCCCGATCCCCCGTGCTGCGGAGCTTGGTACTGCGGGCTCAGAGGAGCAAGCTGTTGGTAGATCTGAGAGTGCGGATGAAGGTTTGTGGGGTAATCAGTTCTTAACTCATTGAGTGCCAGCCACTTTTGGAGAACGGACGCTCCCAGTGCCAGAGTTTCAGAGCGTTTTCAGTGATTTCTCGAGGCCCACAGAATATTGTGTGATATTACAATGTAAACATCGAACACGCACAAAGAACGATGAGACTCTCTTCTATCATCTGCAAAGAAAAGTTTATTGATCCCATTTTCCGTTCTTTAGTTATGAGCCGGAGAAGATAGGCTGTTTTGAGCAAAAAGACACTTTTCAAATTAGAAGCTGAGTTATTCCGCCTTTTGTGAAATGCAGCATTTCAAGCACATTCACTGAGTCTGAAGATAATATTTTCTGATGTAGTGACGTGGTGTAGTTGTGTGGTGCCTGCGTGCCCCACCCCCCTCTCCCCCCCTCAGCTGCAAACTCCTCCCCACACTAACACACAGCCACACGCACCCAGTCTATTTTCGGAGAGCTCCGTTTTTTTGCGCCGGCTCCCAGCGCGACAAGGAAATGCCAAACCGGACTGCAGGGAAAGGTTTGGCCCTTCGGCGTCGGGTGCTGCCTTTCTGGCGGCTAATCGTGTGAAGAAACTATGCAGACAGACAGACAGAGGCAGAGGAGCTCAGTTGTGTGCGCGGATTGACTGCTGTTCGCAGCCAACAAGCAACAGCAAGTCAGAGCCATCTATATGGCTCTGACTGCAGCATGAGCGGTTTCTCTTTGATCACGGAGGTTTTTCCTGCTGTTTTCGGACCTTGCTCTAATCTGGAGAGCACTGTCGCCACCTAATGGGTCGGTAAAATAGGTTATACACCTTCAACATGCCCCAAAATTTTACAGGAGATATATTAGGCTTTGATCCACATCCCACCGTCAAAAAACGCAATTGACGACTTTAGTCGTCATTGGCACTCAACGTTACTAAAGCAATTGACGACTAAAGTCGTCATTGGCACTCACTGAGTTAAAGGTGGGAACTTAGGAAGGTGCATGTCTGTTAATGCTTTTGTAGGTAAGTAGCAGGACTTTGTAGTCGACCCTGAAGGAGACAGGGAGCCAGTGCAATGAAAACAGAGATGGAGTTATGCGTTTGTGTTTCCGCACTCTCATCAGGATCCTGGCAGCACTGTTCTGAATATACTGGAGCTTCTCGATGTTGGTGCCAGGGAGCCCACTGAAGACTGCATTGCAGTAGTCCAGTCTTGAGGAGATCAAAGCACGGACAAGCTTATCTGCATCTGACAGGTTTGGAGTGGGAATGTTTAGAGGTCGTGTACGGATGTTTTATATATGGTCAGGGAAAGTCAGGTGAGGGTCAAATATTAACAGCAAGATTAGTGAGTGAGGAGGAGGGGGATGCCCTGGCCGTCACACAGGTGAGATGAGGTATGGGGGATGACTAAACCTGGTGTGGAGTGCCAACAAGGAGAGCATCAGTTCTGCTGCCATTTAAACTGGAGGAAATTGTTTCTCATCCAGGCTTTTATTTCCTCAAGGCAGGTGCTGAGGCAAGACAGAGCTGCAGAAGGGCTTTGGGCTTTATATGTTGTATTTGCTTCAAACATGACTGTGTCTCTCTTGATTTAGCGTTATCATTCCACAGTGTGGTACATACAGTACACCAGTCACAACATGAGCTTTTTGGCACTGTTGGAATGTGTATTTTTGGTGACTGAACGGGCGTAGGCTAGCTGGACCAAATGACTACCATTCATTGTGCTAAGCTAACTAGCAGGAGGGGCGCATCGCACTTTCTACTGCACGCACAGAGAAGAGAAAGGCATCTATATTCTCGTCTTACTATCAGGAATATGGCAAATAGGCCAATCTCACAAAATGTTGCCGTGTTCCTTTAAATGAACTATTTTGGATTAAAAACGACAAATTTGGATGAAAGGTGAAAAAGTGTGCATGCCTGCAGGGGAATCAGAAGAGAAGCGGACCCTGCAGTTTACCCAGGCTACCCTGCATCAGCAGCTCATTCCTAATCTTGAGCAGAGCTGTGCTGTGGGCTGAACGAAAACCTGACTGAAATTCCTCAAATCGGTTGTTCAGGTCAGATGATCTGGCGTGGAATGAGATGGCCTTACTTACCCGTAGGCACCATTGCTGATGAGTTTTGTCATCTCGAAGTCCATTTCACTGGGTTTACAGAGGCATCGCCAGGAAGCACTCAGGCTCTGAGACTGAGGGCAGGAAGAGAGACAAACTGCTGTAACACACAGTCTGTATTTCACAAACACATCTGGGCTGAAGATACACACTCTAACACAGTCTGTATTTCACCAACACATCTGGGCTGAAGATACAGGCGATCAGGACAATGTAAAACTCATTCACACTTACAGACTTGTCCGTCTCAGGAGTCTCTGCGATGCCGCTGTCACAGCTGGACCTGCAACAGGAATAAAGGCAAATTAAAGTATTACATTTGAATGAAAAATATTGTTCCAACTAGGGTTGTCCAAAATAGTGGGAGTTTGCCTCTCTGTATTCAAATGCTAGCCTTACACCATTTGAACACATTTGATAAATCAGACAAACAAGGTGTCAAGCAAGATCAATGTGAGTCCAGAATGATACCTAGAGGGAGTAGCCACAGTTTGCAGCTCCACATAGTAGGGTGTGTGTGTGTGTGCACAGCTCTGAGTAGGGATGTCACAATATATCGTCCCACGATATATCGCGAGATCAAAACGTGACAATACGTATCGTTGAGATGAAATCTCATATCGCGAGAAAAAGAAGCTGAACATGGTGGCACTGATCTGCATCTGATTGCATGCTTGCTCTCCTTTTCATTGCTTTGTTTGAACAGACGAGGGACGTTACAGACACGGAGGATGAAAATGGTGAAATTACTCAAATTAGCGTGAAGGATGCCCCCTCTACTTACAAATCGATCGCAAAAAAATATTGTTAAAATATTGTATCGTATCGTTATCGTGAACCCAATATCGTGTATCGTATCGTATCGTGAACTGAGTGCATCGTGACACCCCTAGCTCTAAGCCATCAGCGCTCACCTGTAGTCGCGGTGCTGCTCGGGGGAGAGGCAGCGGGCCAGCACCTGCCCCACAGCCTGCCCTCTGCGGTCCACATGGTCCTTCAGGTCCTGGGCCTCAGACAGCTGCCGCATGAGCTGACGCTTCTTCTCCAGCAGGGGGAGCTGCAGGCAAAGAGAGAGAGAGAGAGAGAGAGAGAGAGAGAGAGAGAGAGAGAGAGAATATTGATGTTTTCTGACTACATACACACAAGTCTAAACACGTCCCATCTGATTGTCCTGTGCTACTGTTTCCATGCAGCACAAATCTGATACTTTGACTGTTTCTGAGCTGGTTGTTTTTAGCGTGAGGACTTGCATGTTAATTGAGTGTATAAATGCATTTCTTCATGCCTTCAGTAGTACAGTTGTGTAGTTTAACATCTTGTATCATTGTTATCCTGACTGACTAATATTAGTTTTGACATCATCATAATTTGTCTTTTTTTTAGGTAAATGTGTCAAAATAAAAGTGTTTGAGAACTCTAGTCTTTTCTTCATCCCTCACCCGCTCATGGTGCGCTGTGTCTGTGTCCAGTTTGTCCAGTGAGGTCTCCACCCTCAGCAGCATCCTGGACAGCAACAGCAGCAGGTTCACTACCTTGTCCAGATCCCCAATGAACATGCGGAACTTGTCTGTCTCATTTGGCTTGCATACCGCCACCACCATGCTCTCCACCTGGAGACAGACATGGAGACACAGAGTCAGAGACAAGACAAATGGACTTCAAGGCAGAGAGCGATGTAACTGAGGAGGGAATGGGGTGAAGCCTCTTGACGGCACATTTGGCATCCTTAAATAGCAAGCACTTGTTTATGTTTGAATGTTTGAGTGAATCCTTTGCTCATTTGATTCAAAAAAGCATCCCTCAATAGCAAAGCATTTGGTTTCAATTGAATTGGGTACACAAAATGGTGCGAGACGAGTGGAAATGAGTCAGCATGAAAAAGAAAGTAAGGAAGGGAGAGAGCGAGTGAATACTTCTCTTGATAACCCAATGGCCATTTTTCATGCCTCAAGAGACATTTGGCTATAATTGAATTGGCTATGCAAAATGGCACAAGTAGAGGTGAGTCAGCATGTCAGAGAAAGTGAGTGAGCGATTAAGAAAGAGGATTGTTGAATGCTTTGCTTTCTCTTGATGACAAAGTGGCCATTTTTCTCCATCAATAGCAAATGATGTGAATTTAATTGGGGTAACAAAATAGTGCAAGTGATTAAACAACTGAGTGAGTGAGTGAATAAATATGATATAAGGCGTGAGTGAATTAAGGTTCAAAATAAATTCACACTTTCACTCAGCATCACAGCAGACATTTTGCATCCTTCGTAATGTGACATTTACTTTAATTCAATGGCAGGAGTGAAAGTGACTGACTGGCTGACTGGCTGACTGACTGACTGACTGACTGGCTGGCTGACTGACTGACTGACTGACTGACTGGCTGGCTGACTGGCTGAGTGACTGACTGACTGACTGACTGACTGAGTGACTGACTAACTGGCTGAGTGACTGACTGACTGACTGACTGAGTGACTGAGTGACTGATTGACTGACTGAGTGACTGAGTGGCTGAGTGACTGACTGACTGGCTGAGTGACTCACTGACTGAGTGACTGACTGAGTGACTGAGTGGCTGAGTGACTGACTGACTGACTGGCTGAGTGACTGAGTGGCTGAGTGACTGACTGAGTGACTGGCTGAGTGACTGAGTGGCTGAGTGACTGACTGACTGACTGACTGAGTGACTGACTGACTGAGTGACTGACTGACTGGCTGAGTGACTGACTGACTGGCTGAGTGACTGACTGACTGACTGACTGAGTGACTGACTGACTGACTGAGTGACTGACTGACTGACTGAGTGACTGACTGGCTGAGTGACTGACTGACTGGCTGAGTGACTGACTGACTGACTGAGTGACTGACTGACTGACTGAGTGACTGACTGACTGACTGACTGAGTGACTGACTGACTGGCTGAGTGACTGACTGGCTGACTGACTGACTGAACAGATGAGTGAATTAGCAGATTAAATCTCTCCCCACCTTGTCTCCCAGCTGTGTGTTGGCTCTGATGTTGTCCTGTAGGCACCTCTGAGCTTCTCTCAGCACCCCCAGCTTCTTACGCAGGCTCTCCCCGGCCTCCAGCTCCTCCTCCAGAGACCCACTCTCTGCCCTCGTCCTGCCCGAGGGTGAGGCCTCCGCATCGGGCAAGGTGTCGATGTCCGTCTCTAGGACGGTGACCGGCAGGGCCAGGCACGCCAGCTCGCTGCCGATTGGCTCGTCCTCTACCGGCAACGCCTGCTCTTCCTGGAAATCATCAATGTCCGTTTCCATGGGGATGTCCAGCTCCGCCTCCAGGCTGTGGGCGGGGCTTGGGCTGAGGGTCGTTTCAGATTCTGTTCGTGGTTCGGGCTCGGGGATCTTCTGGGGCTGCGAGTAACTCGGGAAGCCTCCGCTGATCCAGAGCTGCGGCTCATGGCTCATGGCCAAGTAGGATTCAGGAGATATGACTCTCTCCCACTCGGCCCCCGCTCTCAGATTCAACTGCTGTCTGTGAGATTTCAGGCTTGTTATTGTGTCCTGGTCCGAGCTGCAGCCGAGGTCCCACTCAGAGAAACTGGGGAGACACATGAAATTCAGGGACACAAAATTGTCATGTTTTAGGGGGAGACGTGACACTGGTCAAAATGAGTGAAATGTATTATTATTATTATTTTTAACAAAATAATGAAATCTGATGAAGAGCTCGAAACACAATTTGGTTTTTTTAGGTCGCTAGCTGATTTGTTTATTTCCTGATTTGCTCAAGTATATCAAGGCCTTAAGCATCCATGACTGACTGACTGATTGAGTGCCTGCATGTGTGAGTGACTGACTGTCCTTACTTTTCCATCTTATGACCCCAGTGGGGCCCAGTGCTGTGGGAAACTTAAAGCATGTATGAACCTGCTGTGTCTCTCTGTATGCTCCTGACAGGCTCACCTGCTCAAACTGTTGTCTGCTGGTGGCGGCGGTGGAGGTAGAGGTGGTAAAACGTCCACCCTCTCCCACGCCCCCGTCTGGCTACTGAATGGTCCTCCATCACCAGGCACAGTGACTGTGGCTTTAGCCACAATGTAGTCATTTCCCTGTTACAAACAAATAGACAGTCAGCAAGGCATAATACAACAACAACTATGCGGACATTTCTTTGATCGAGAAGAAACTGTTATGTCTGTTATTAGTCTAGAGCGCCTACCTCTTGCTGCAGGGGGGACAGTGGAGGGTTTTGTCTCTGGTGTCTCTCAGGTGCAGGTGGAGGACAAAGGACCGAGCCTATCCTTCTGAACAGACGTGCGACTTCCTGTCTCCACATGGGGGTGCTCCGGTCAGGAGATCCACGGGAATGCTCCGTCTGCTGCTTGTGAGCCAAAGAAATCAAGTGAAATGTGAGTATTTTGTCCTCCTTGACTTTGAAAACTGACATGTGCCCTTTCATCTTTTCTGCACTATATACATGGCTGTTTTATGTATGTGTGTATGGACATGTATGTGTTTGGTCTATGAAATTAATGCTATTTTTATGTTAGAGACTATAGCTCACCTGATTGTATTGTGACCCAACTTTGAAGGGGGTACCACCCATGTTGGCGACGCATGGCAGCAGGCCGCGCTCACGGTACTTCAGAGTGGTCTTCCCACAGGGCTTGCAGGACTCTGGCTTAATGACCTTAGGGAGAAACAAGACAAGACTTAGTCAAGATAGTGGGCCGAAAGAGGGAAACATACAGGGCCCTAACTTAGTTGGTACAGGCGCTATCTGCTTTTTGCGCTGGAGAAGTAATCATAACATCAACATCAACATAATTTCCAAGCTTAGTATATTTGAGTCTCACCTTGGAGGGCGGCACCCTGGGAGGAGGAGAGATGGAGGCAGAGGAGGCAGGCGTGGCGTGGCTGTAGCGCCCCTCCATGGCGCGGAGGTGTTGCAGCGTGGCCGTCTGCGTCCCCTCACCCTCGCTGGACGTTGGGAAGCGATCGGCGCCGGAGCTCGTACTCGACGGCGGCGTGCCGACAACAAGCGACTCCGTACCATAGCCATCATCTAAATCATCACAATCCATCATTAACTCACTGACCGCTACGTACCAGTCCTCTTGATCCTGCTGCTTTTCAGCCACAATAGCAAAGTATTGCTCCTTAGTAGTATAGAGGGCAATGAGGTGCTTGTTTTTACAATCTGCCCTTTTGTTGACCGTGAAGCACTGGTGGAGGTAAATAACCCGTTTCGGTGGAGGCGGGGCAGCAGAGCTCCTGAATTTCTTCTCGCTGTCGTAGTACTCCAAGCGGCTCGGGCCGAGGTGGCTGGCCGCGCGCAGCACAAAGAACCTCTTGCGTCTGTGTTTCTGCTTTCTCAGGTAGCCACATTTGCGAATATCGTCCACGACGTCTGAGGTGCTGTTGACAGAGGCGTATACATGGCTGCTGTTGGCGGCGGGGGGAGCGTCAGGGTCCTCCTCGGCATGCGTTACCTATAAGATATAAATATAGCACATGAGATTATCAATGAGCCCAGACATGTCCTTTGTGACTGCTTTAACCTAATGCCATCAGGAATGTGTTTTTAAACTGCCTGCATATCAAACAAACAGAAGCAACTTTGCTTTGATTCCAGGAAACATTAGACTTGTGAACCGCCACAGTACAAGAGGAAATGTTCACTTTGTGTTCAGTGTTCAGTGTGTGAACACATCAATTCATGCAGTTGCACTTTGACTCTTGTGCCTTTGAGCTGTTGGATATTGTTGGCCAACTATAGACGGCCCGGTGCCATTAATCCTTGTTATGATATTACCATATTTAAATGTGTTATAAATGTGTATGAATGAACTGTAGAGCTGTCTGTGCAACGCTACTTGTTTGCAAAGTGTGCTTGCCTCAAATTGCCCCCCTCTTTTGAATTGAAATGACAATTCAAGAGTGCAGGATTGAATGAATAGCTGTTCTATTAACTCATTTTTTTTAATATCCTATTGTAGACTATAGTATTCCTACCACACAGTCTTGTGTGTATGGTGTTCAATTGTGAGTTTCTAGTGGCCTGACTAATGTTAGGTCTACTTTATCTCTTAGTATTAATAAGGTGTTAATATACATTAAAGCACTGTGGAGCAGAGTAGAAAGACTGTCACAGGCTTGAGCGGTATATATTTTCTCATACCATCCTGACATTACACTTTGAAAACTGAGATGTGCTACCCTTTCATCGTTTTTTGCATGGCTGTTTTGTGTATGTGTGTATGACATGTATGTGTTTTGGTCTATAAAATGAATGCTGTTTTTATGTTACAGAACCTGCTCACCTGATTGGATCCTGACCCAATTTTGACAGAGGTGCCACCCATGTTGAGGACGGATGGCAGTGGGCAGCGCTCACAGTACTCTGGGTGCTTCAGAGTGATCTTCCCACACGGCTCGTAGTACTCTGGCTTAATGACCTTAGGCAGAAAAAACACAGCACTTAGTAAATAGATAGTGGGCCGAAAGTGGGAAACATAGTGTTCCGTGAAACCTGGGGAACACACTGAGCAGGGCCGTAGGTATAGACATAGGGTGTAGATATAGGGTGTAGGTATAGACAGTGCAGGCAGTGAGGGTGCACTGGGGCCCCTGGGGTAGAGGGGCCCCTGGAGAGAGCAGACTCTCCATCAACATATTGAGCAGAGAACAGGCCCTTGCAAATGACTCAAATTGCCACCCCAGAAATACGTCAAATAAGAACACACATTACATTTATAGTGGTGCCATTTGCAATATATTCCCTCAAAAGGCAAAACCATCTCTGACATGGTTTTCTTTTTTGTAACATAGTCATTAGCAATCTATAACAAAATTCAATATCAAATCAACACATGTCAGCGGTCATTTCAGAACCACAGTGAAATATACTGCTCCTCTGCTCTCAAGTGCTGCTTCAATACTTTGACTGTCTGTTACCAGGAGTCAGAGCGCTGCTGTCCATGGTTCTGATACTGTAGCTTTTTCTTACAGGGGAAGTCAAGATTCAAGATTCAAGATTCAAGATTCAAGATTCAAGATTCAAGATTTTTATTGTCACTCTATGGTACAAGTACCACGTGTGAAATTCTTGTGCAGTGGACTCCGTTTACGACATAGTACAAATAGGCAACAAGCAATAAGTAATAGGCAATAAGAATAGGCATCAATAAGCAATAAGACAGCAATAAGGCAATAAGAAATAGGCATCTATAAGCAATAAGACAAGTCGGTGGCTTATACGACAGTGGCATATTCATTGCACATAGGTGCACATGTCATGTGCATACGTTAGACGTGTTCAGACATTCCAAATTCGACGTTTTATACATGCATGTGCAAATAGCATGTACCTTATTAAACATACACTTAAATTTACAATTAAACGTTAGGCACCTTATTAAACATACACTTAAATTTACAATTAAACGTTAGGCATCCGTAATAGTAGCAGCTGCAGTACGGTACGGTACGACTACTGCGCTATTTGTGCATATTAAGGAGTCTCGTGGCCTGCGGGAAGAAACTGTTCCTCAAGCGATTTGTGCGTGTTTTTGGAACCCTGTATCTCCTCCCTGAGGGTAGCAGGGAGAACAGGCTGTTGTGGGGATGGTTTGTGTCTTTGATGATCTTCAGGGACCTCCTGAGGCACCGCTGGTTGTACAGTTCGTGCAGTTCTGGCAGTTCACCTCCTGTTACGTGCTGGGCCGCGCGCCTCACCCTCCGTAGCGCTCTGCGGTCCATGGTGGTACAGTTCCCGTACCAGGCGGTGAAGCCGCCTGTCAGCAGGCTTTCAATGGTGCCTCTGTAGAAGTCCCCGAGGATTTCTTTCCTCAGCCTGAATTTCTTCAGGCGCCTGAGTCCGTGTAGTCGCTGTTGGGCCTTTTTGACAACAGTGGCGGTGTGGCCGGCCCAGGTCAGGTCCTGGTGGATGTTGACTCCCAGGTACTTGAAGCTGTCCACCCTTTCCACCACTGTGCCGTTGATGGTGATTGGGGGGTGTGCGCCCCCCCCTCTCCTGTAGTCTACAATGATCTCCTTGGTCTTGGAGACGTTCAGAGAGAGGTGGTTGTCCTGGCACCATTGTTCCAGTACCCCCACCTCCTCTCTGTAGGCCGTCTCGTCGCCCCCCGAGATCAGCCCCACGACCGCTGTGTCGTCTGCAAACTTCACAATTGTGTTTGAAGTTTGAGTCGCCACGCAGTCGTGGGTGTAGAGGTCGTACCAGAAGGGGCTGGAGACGCACCCCTGGGGCGCTCCTATGCTAATGGTCAGTGGGGAGGAGGTGAGGTTGCCCACCCTCACCACCTGGCGGCGGTCTGTCAGGAAATCCAGGATCCAGTCGCACATTGCCGTGTTTAGTCCCAGATCCCTGGGTCTCTGAGAGCTCTCACTGAGAGCAATGCTCTCGTTTTCAGGAGTGCCCTGTTCACATTCACACACACATTCATACCTGGAAGCTGACCAGTACAACCCAATAATGTATCATATTATGCATAAACACGTGTATCTATATCCACTCTGCTGCATGATGGGCGATCTTCATTCATCTTCATTCAAAGCACATAATAAATATACAATAATTTCCTAATCAAATTGTTTTTGTATGCAAATAACCACTATAGAAGCCAATAACAAAGGAAAAGGTTAACATTTAGAAGTTTGGACGATTTACACTGACTTCAAGACGGTTTAAATTATTTTTCGGGATGGTTTCGTGGTGGCAATGTCATTCTGCTGCTGCAGTTATTTTGGTGAAAGCAAAAGGAGTGTAATAAGTAATGAGTTACTCTACACAGACAGTAATATTGTAAAGTAACGTATTACTTTCAAATGAAAGTAACTAGTAGTATGTAGTACCTATATGGCATTTTGAAAGTAACTTGCCCAACACTGTCTCTCTCTCACACTCACACCAGAGATGGGGACTTGGACTTGAGACTTGGACTTGAGTCACACTTAAGTCACACACACAGTGACTTGACTTGAGACTTATCCTCAAATACTTGAGACTTGACTTCTACTTGAGGTTAAATTGGGACTTGTGAACAATCTTTATTTTTGTGTGTATTAATATTAAGGAAAGGTCTACTAATAATAATGTAATCTAATCAATGATATTGTATGCTAATAGATAAAGAGTGAGGGCTTAGGATAATAACATGATATGCTTTGAATTCCTTCGTTTTAGCTATGCAGTGCCCACCTACGCAGCAGTCAAGCGCTGGGTTTGGCCAGGCGCCCATGCGTATTTTAAAAATAATCTGACTCACAATGTGTGTTTACAATAACGTCCCGGTAGACAACGTCAATGGAGCAAGATTAACGTTAAATACATGTCCAAAGTCTGCATTGATTTAGCTAGATGCCACAGTCCCAAAAGGGGCTAGAGATGTAACATTAACGTTAAAATATCAGTCTCAGACCTGAAACAAATCCTCATTCTATGTTTCATCATTTCATCATGTTGAATCATATGATTTAGCTGTTAGCTCGAATGAATTACGTTTTAGCTAACGTTAGCAATAGCTAAGATTAGCTAACATAATTCAGTAAAGTAAAGTAAGCCAAGTACAAAAAAACAAAAAAGCTAATGTACGCTATTTCAAGTTGTAACAGTTTTAACCTACTTTCTTTGGTGAAAGAGAGTCTGTTGCTTGCTTGCTTCGAAGTTGTCTAGTCGATTGACGTCTGTTCAAATTCGGCGCTGTGCATTTGATAATTCCGGGAGATACTATGGTCGGAGTTATTGGAGTATATATTATTACTAGGAACACAGCGCCGGGCTGTGAAGGGAATTGGTGGCCAAGCTCGGTATTGCAGGTCACGTGACTTGAAGTTACCTGCCAGTGCGGCTGTATGAACATAAATAACCCTTGTAATTTATTTTATTTAGCCGGAGGCCCGCAGCTGTGCACAGACAATCAGTGTGTAGTGCACTGTGCAGTGTAGACTGGTCGGGAGCATAGACTGTAAAATAAGTCTGTAGCTACCTGGGTCACATGACGATCCGGCAACCAATCACACCTCGAACTTCCGGCAGCTGCGTCACCTGCGTGGGCGTGGCTCACGGCATCAACAGCATCCTTCAAACTCACAACCAGTCCAGATGACTGGACACTGATGCATAGCGATCATTTCACATTTAGACAGGACGACAGAAAAGACAGACATGGCTCTCATCATCAAGAACATGACTTACGCTACCACCAACATCGACAACAGCATCAGAGAGGTAGAGATAATTTGATTATCTTATCATGTTTAACATCAACCGTTATTATACCATCATATTCCCGTTTTCCACCTGTTTACCTTCATGTCTTCACGGCCGTTATGCCGAGTGTCGTCGGAACTATTTCGGCTAGGTATGCTAGCTACTTTCTAGGGTAGCTAGCATAGCTAGCCGAAAGAGTTCAGACACCGCCACGGGGCTAGGTACTACCAAGGTAGACATGACCTGCAGGTCAGGGGGTCTGTTCTGGCTCATGGAGACCGACTTTGATGCATAAACTCCGCGTCGATGTGACTTCCTGCTGGGGGCTCTCTCGGATACAGGTGACCGGCCTGGGGGATGCTCATCTTGGGCTTTCACCTGTTCGGGTCAAATTGACGGTCGAGCGGGTGGCACAGACTAGCTTCCCAATGGCTCATTGAAATCCTTGAAATGTTGTGAATTTGAGGGGGGACATAGCCTACATTTGGAAAATAAACAAGTGCTTGAACGTGCAGGGTTCCTACCTGTTTTGAAAATGATTGATGAACATAATCTGGCATTTCATCTACACAGTCAGTCACTCATGTAAACCAAACACATTTTTATTGTTTCCTCCTCCCACAAGACGGAGTAGACAGGGCCGTTATGTTAGTAGGCTACAGCGGAGTATGAGAGGTGAAAGGATGTTGACATAGGCTACTATACACCAGAAAGTTTGCTGCTGTGCACATGACCGTCATGACGCAACACTAGCTAATGTCACACTGATGTTCTCTTTGTTTCAGGGGGTTCATCCGCCATATAGGACAGTGGAGGACTTTAACAACTTCTGCACCATTGTCCTGGCCTACGCTGGTTACATCCCATACCCTCCAGAGGTGAGTCATCAGTTAGATCAAGCGTGTGTGGTGTCACTTGTGAGCTGAAAAGTGGGTAGTACTTTACATTACAGCTTGGTAACATAATACAGTAGGAGGGTAATAGTGTGAGAATAATATCATGTCATTCCCAAAGTAATAATAAGCAGGTAATAGCTTGGTCTAAAGTAAACTGGTGTTTTTGGTTTGCAAGCGATGCTAGAAGTGTCACAGGTATTCTGGACAGAGTAAGCTTTACCTCCTTGTTGTGATCTCATACTCACTAACCCTCCACTTCTCTGTCTGTTCCAGGACTCTCTGCCCGGCAGCTCCAGTCCCCCTAAAAGTAGTGATGGCTGGATCTCTGGACCCCCACGCTCCTGCCCCCAGCACCCTCCTAAAGCCCCCCAAGTCAGGGCCAGGAAGCGTCCACACCCAGGGGCCACATTATCAAACCACCCTTTGAGAGATGTGAGTTTATGTGATGTCTTTTAAACCAGTATATATTTGAACCTTCAACCCCTCAAATTAGACCACGCCACAATGTTGCCATAATTTCTTACATGTATATTTACTGCTCTACAGCACACATACAGCACCCTGCACTCAGATGACCGCAGGCAAGCTGAGAAGCAGGAGCCCAGGAAGCGGGCGTGCTGCGACGGCCAGCAGCTACAAGAAGACACGGTGAAGGTGGAGGGCTTCCCTGGGAAGAAGAGGATGTTGTCCCGCCAGGGGAAACAGGTGGTGTTCCAAGATGCAACAGCTCGCCGCTCCCACCGCTCGTGCATGGCCCCTCTGCGATATCGCTAGACTAATTTATTTTTCTTTTAACATTTTAGTATTTTTATAAATTTTTATGATGTCCGTTCTTTCTTGTTCATTTTAATACCCGGTGATTTTATGCCTTATGTTTTATTTTTGCTGCATTACTGCATATCAATAAAGTGTATTATTATTATGATGAGATCCTGTGGGTGAAATGTTTGTCAGTTTCTTGTTTTTCTACTAGAGGATGAAAATGTGCATGGTTGCTGATTAGGAATTGAAGTGTATTCTATTGTTGCAGTCATTTAAAGCTGCAGTGGAAAAGAACACCGGCTGTATGCCTTCGATGTGAAATGCATCATAGGTCAAAAATGTGTTTCAATAGGAAAACCGGTTTAAAGTGCACTTTAAAGATGCAGTGAAAACGACTCCTGACAGCCATCGACAATCTATCATGGAAGCATGCTGATTTTGGAGAACAGCAAAAAACAAAACTCTTTCCTTCACCTGAGCTTTTTATGTTTTTTTATACATCAAACACGATTATAAGCTTAGTACAACCAGTTCCATCGTTACTTAGGTTGGCACACAGACACAAACAGCAAAATAATATATATTTACTTTTTATTGACAGACTATCAAATATTTGCATTGTGTATTCAGACATTGCATAATATGAACTCTCAGAATTACCTATACATTGTTGTTTACTTTTGATATACTGTCATAGGATTTTGTTTTGAAAAGAGTATATAAGAAAAGACAAGACAAAACCACAACAGCCACAACAAAACAAACAAAAACAGCAAAATAATGAAAGGTATAATAATGATAAATCTACTGTATACAAGGTCCTGCAACTGCCAGGTCACACTGTAGCACACAGCCGTTCATTGAAGCGGGCTTGTGTTTGGTATCCAGACTGATGTTGAACATCTGAGTGGGAAAAATAACTAAGACTACAGGTGTACTGGCCAGTCTCCGGTTTGAATTTGTGTAACAATGATAAGCAAGCTACCTTTCTACACATGCTATTAGCTGGTAAAATAGCAAACATGGCTGGTGAATGTTGGGATGCACCAGTCACTGAGGCATACATCCTATAGTGTTAGGAGACATTGGGGAACTCTTAAATACAGGACTCTGCTACACACCAACTGACCTCATCAGGAGCCAAGGGTTGTTTACTGGACAAGACCAAGACCTCCTCAACTCCAGCTATTGTTCATCTTGGGATTCCCTCTCCTTCCTCCTCTTCCCTGTCTGTGTATGTGGCTTCCGTTGGAGGGGCTCTGCGCGGCGCCCCCTGCGGGCGTAGCGAGGCTGTCACATAGGGCTACAGCATCGGTTCTGGAAGAGCTGCTGGATGACCAAGGAGTCGGCCAGCAGGATGAAGCCAGCAACAATTTTAGGGTGCGGTTGTTTCAGGTTGTTTTAGGGTTAGGGTCAGGGTTGACACATGTCTGTGCTGAATGAGTGAATATTGAATAAACAGCAGCATTATTCATCTATAAAGGAGAACTGTGGAACACACCAGGGGTCACCTGGTAAAAAAAACAATATAGTAGCTCAGTGGGCAGTTTTATTACAATTTACTCCTAAACTGCCCATGGATTAAACCATGTGCACAGATGACACTGTCGGTGTGTGAATGGGTGAATGTGAGGTATTCATGTAAAAGCGCTTTGGGTAGTCAATAGACTATATAAAATGCGCTCTATAAATACAGTCCATTTACCATTTACAGTGAGCCAGAGCCATTACACACAGCTTGGCTACATACTGTGAACTCTAATAGCCATTAGGCACCTGAGCATGTGTGAACCATAACCACTGATTAATCACAAAATCACATCAGTAGGTTGAATTTATGATCCAATGTGTGTTTTAGTGACGAATATGAATGAACCTGTTACTCCCTATACATCATGCTTGTAGATAATGCATTACATTGCTTGATTGTCTTTATTTAAGTGTCATGCTTCCAATGAAGCCCCGCCCACATGGGCTTACAGGACACTTTGACTGTTCATCATTTAAACAAACAATGATCAAAACATAAAACCAACAGAAAACACCCAACATACATACAGTAAAGTTGTACAGCATGAAAAACCACAGCCTGAACCTACTTAAAGAGCTGTGCTTGCCTTCTATTCCAGGCCCTAGAGATAAAGTTAGCAGCCTTAAATACCTTAGTCGTACAACCACTCCAACTTCTGGCCGTCATCTGCCCAGAAGAGCTCAGGTCTTTGCTTTTGCATTTCATCAAATAAGGACATCCTCAAATCATCATATAAAGTACAATAAAACATGAAATGAAACTCATTTTCAACATCTTTTAGATCAGACATTGCATATCCTGTTCTCTTCTGGTATAGCTGTGAACCGCCCTACTTCAATGGCAAGAGGCAGAATACCAATTCTCAGCTGAGCACATAAAGACCTCTGGTTTCTGCTTAGAAAGGAAGTGACATAGGGCTCAGGACCAAAACGCTGCTTCATCTGAACATATGATCTAAGCTTAGGTTTAGACCATATGCCGTTTGCCCATTGCTCTCTGTAATTAAGAGATAACTTCTGTTTCAACATATTAACGTTACAGCAAAGCATGTTGTGAAAAATATATGCCAGGTCTGCCTCTCTAAGAGTAGAACAAATTCCCTTTATCCAGGGGTGACTGTGAGCCTTGTCCCAGGTGAAGACCTTCTTTGTTAACCTACTCTCTGGCATATTAATGAAGCGGTTCCATAGCCGTATCATTTCTCCCTTTAGTCTAATCTCCACCGGTTCCCAACCCATATCACCCTGTATGGCAAGAGTAGGGCCAAATGCATGTAGGCCAAGGAAGCATCTTATGGCTCTATTCTGGATGGAATTTACTTTTTTGCAACCCCATACTCCAGCTGCATAACTAAAAATAGGACAAACACATGCTTCATAGAGCTGTGAGTAGAGCTGTTAACACAATCAAAAGCCTTCTGGAAATCTATAAAGCATGCATCAGTAGATTTTCCCTCTTGAATTCTCGCTCTAATAACTGTAGTTACAGTGTATATATGGTCAATACAGGCCCTATGCTTCATATATACACTGTAACTGTAGTTACAGTGTATATATGGTCAATACAGGCTCTATGCTTCCTGAATCCATTCTGTTCATCAGACATCTCCAAATAAGGTGAGAGCCTGTTGTTCAAAATACTTGAATACATTTTGTAAACGGTACTCATGAGACTAATGCCCCTATCATTTAAAGGGACCCTTGGGTCATTCTTGGCAGACTTAGGAATGGGCTTGATAATAGACTTATACCAAAGAGAAGGAATAATTCCATATAAGAAACATGTCCTAAATATACTGAGCAACACAGGAAGAACCTTAGGAGATTTAAGAAGTTCATTGTAAAGGCCCTCTATCCCTGCTGCTTTTCCATTATTTGCTTTAGCAATGGCCCTTGTAACTTCTTCTAAGGTAGACTGACAGCAGACCTGACAGACACACAGACACACAGGCAGACAGACAGACAGAGAGACAGACTGACAGCAGACACACAGACAGACAGACAGACACACAGACAGAGAGACAGACAGACAGACAGACACACAGACAGACAGAAGACCTGACAGACAGACAGACACACAGGACATGGAACGGGGGAGTGAATGAAAGAAAAGCGAATCTGCCACTTTGGAAAATGTTTAAAAGAGTCAAAAACAACTTTGCAACCATCACTCTCCAAACATGTGATGTTAAATTGTGTTGTAAGTTGTGTGTCTGGTATATTCTCTACCTGCTGGTGGTGTCGATGGCCTCCTGGTTTGGCGGTGGGATGGTGAAGCACACCGAGGGGACCATGGCCTCGTTCCCACTGGCACTGATCACCTTCCACTTGGTCCTCTGGGAGTTCTCCTCCAACACACACTCCTCTCCTCGGCTTCTGGTGATCTGAGAAGGGCCAAGGGTGCAGGATGGAGAGAGACACTTTTAGACACACTCTCAAGTCAAGTCAAGTCAAGTTTATTTATATAGCCCTAATTCACAAGCATGTCTCAGAGGGCTTCACAGAAAGTATGTCTAGCTGATTCTAGCTAACACACAGTAACAAGAATATACAGAATAAAGATAACATTTGAACATTTGAAGAAAGCAGGAGAGTGGAGGAGGGAGGGAGAGGGAGGAGGGAGGAGAGGGGGGAGGTGGGGAGAAAATAGGAAATGTGGAGGAGGAGAGAACAGAGGAGGAGAGATGAGGGTGCAGGGGAGGGAGAGCCAGGGTAGGGGTAGGGTCTAGGGTTGGGGGAGGGGAGGGAGTAGGATACGGGCCCGGATTAGGGCGAGGGTGGGGAGAAATGGGAAATGTGGAGGAGGAGAGAACAGAGAAGGAGAGGGTGCAGGGGAGGGAGAGCAGGGGGAATGTGAGAGGGAGGAGAGGGCAGAGAGGAGGAGAGAACAGAGAAGGAGAGGTGGGAGGGCGCAGGGGAAGGAGAGCAGCGGGAATGTGAGAGAGGGGAGAGGACAGAGAGGAGGAGAGAACAGAGAAGGAGAGGTGGAAGGGTACAGGGGAGGTAGAGTAGAGGTAGGGTCTAGGGTGGAGGGAGGGAGTAGGATACGGGCCCGGATTAGGGCGAGGGTGGGGAGAAAATGGGAAATGTGGAGGAGGAGAGAACAGAGAAGGAGAGGTGGGAGGGTGCAGGGGAAGGAGAGCAGGGGGAATGTGAGAGAGGGGGGAGGACAGAGAGTAGAGGTAGGGTCTAGGGTGGAGGGAGGGAGTAGGATACGGGCCCGGATTAAGGCGAGGGTGGGGAGAAAATGGGAAATGTGGAGGAGGAGAGAACAGAGAAGGAGAGGTGGGAGGGTGCAGGGGAAGGAGAGCAGGGGGAATGTGAGAGAGGGGGGAGGACAGAGAGGCAGAGAAGGAGAGGTGGGAGGGTGCAGGGGAAGGAGAGCAGGGGGAATGTGAGAGAAGGGAGAGCAGGAAGTGGCAGGGATTCAGGAAAATAGGGGAGAAGAGGAGAAGGAGCAGAGGGGGGGAGAATGAGGAGAGAGCAGGAGAAGGGAGGGGGGGGCGGTGGGATGTGGGGGAGGAAAGAGCATGGAAAGAGAGGAGAACAAGAAGGGGGAAGAAGGGAAGAAGCGGGGGAAGGGGGAAAGAGAGGGGGGGGGGAGAAGATCAGACAACTGACTACTCTAAGCATTAACCAGAGCTAACTGGGACATAGTATCTAGCTAATCTACAGCCTAATCTGGCCTATCCTACCCTGCTCTAGTCTGATTTTAGCCTGAACACTAACAGGTCAGCCTTAGGCTGTAGCTAATCTATCGCCTACCTAAGCTGTTCTAAACCAACCGGCAGCCCTCGACCAGTGATGAAGAGCACCGATGCCCCCCGACCCGGCCCCCACCCACATAAGGCGTGGGAGGGAAGGCCAGGCCGGGACACAGCGGCACCCCCTCACCCCCAGTGAACGCAAGAAAACCTGTCCACCATATGGTGGCAATCCACACATGGATCGCCACATGGATTGCCCCAGTGACTTGGCTGAGGAGGAACACTTTTAGCGTCTGTGCGCAGCAAGAGCAATGCGCGCACGGGAAGTGTCCAATCGGGGGGGCAGGGAGTCAATAGTGCACTGTGCGTTAATGGGAGAGTGTGTGGTGTTAACTAGTCTGTCTCTGATATTGGGGGTGTGTGAAGGCACACATAGACATCAAAGGGGGCTGGAGCCCCTGTCCCTCTGAGAAAAGGGCCCTTGTCCAAGCGCCCCTGGACTTGAACGCAGCATTTCTAGGTGAAAGGATAGCTCTCCGTACATAAGTGCCGTCCTTCCGCGCTGCACCTGAAGGCAGCATTTCAAAAATGCATTGTGGGGCGTGTCCCCAAGCCCCCCACAGCACATATACACGCAGTGGAGGGAGAGGGAGAGGGAGGGAGAGAGGGAGAGGGAGAGAGAGAGAGAGGGAGAGAGGGAGAGGGAGAGAGAGAGAGAGGGAGAGAGAGAGAGAGAGAGAGGGAGAGAGAGAGGGAGAGGGAGAGAGAGGGAGAGAGGGAGAGAGAGAGAGAGAGAGAGAGAGAGAGAGAGAGAACGCCCCTCGTCTTTTCGAAGCAGCTTTTGCGAGTGACTGAGAAGCAAGCATGGGAGAAGCACAGTGGCATCTACTGTGAGTCAGTGAGCTCACAGGGCTGTTTGTGTGACCGTGTGTTAAAGACAGACAATACCAGCCAGCCCCCGATCACACATCCAAATCTGTATTGCAAAATTGTCTGTTTTGACAATTAGTCAAATTCAACTATTTGTAAGTGGTATCATAATGTCTTATTCCTGTGATGCAGAGTTTCACCTCAGAATATTTTCCTCTTAAGCCCATGGCACACCAAACGAACATTCTCAAACAAACACAAACAAACACGAACAAAGACAAATGTTCGTTTGGTGTGCCATAGCTGTCTGTCCTTGTCTGTTCGTGTTTGGCGATGTTCGGCGATGTTCTGTCATGTTTGCCAGGATTCGACTTGTTCAATCCGGCGTTGTTCGCTGTTCGCTGTTGTCTGGTAACTTCCCATGTTTTCAGTCGCGTATCCATGGAAACGGAGCTCACGCATGCGCGCCTAATGCCTGCGGTTGTCTGGTCAGTTTGGTCAGAGGCAGAGCCTCCTAACGTTACACGCGACGCAGCAAACATACGTTTCTCTGCCAACCATGTGCCATCACACTGGGCATCAACAACACTAGCGGGAGACTTCTCCCATGCACTCCCGCAAATAAGTAATGTTTTGCGCAGCAAGGTTACATAATGAGGGGGAGAGAGAACATCCATGACGGCTAACAACGAGCTATGCTAATAACTAGCTAGCCGTTCAGAAACACATGTAAACAGCCGTGTGATCACTGAGAACGTCAGTAAAATAAGGAGAGAGCTGCAGGTGCTTATGCAGAACTAGTGCACGATTAAGTGCACAGTGGGTAATGACCCGCTGTGATGAAGAATATAGCGAGATTAACCAGGTTGATAGCAGAGAAAACACTGTTGCAGCTGCCATCAGCAGGACCTCCAAGCTTCAACTAGCGTTGCCTGCGGTTGCCTGTCACATGACGCCTTCATGGTCCCTCGATAAAGTCTGCAGAAATATGCACGTTCCCTCACCTCTCTCTCAAGAAGCGTCACGTGAGTGTGGCGTTTAAGGCCATCTGTCGCTACAAAAGAAATAAACTGGGTGTATCATTGTATTACTCGACAGATGTATAACTAACTTTGTCAGTCTGAGCCATCTTCTATGTGCTGTAACACAGTGCAGTTTCTATTTTTCTGGTGTTTCTTTTTTACATGTTTGGGACTGTTGTGCTGAATATGTTTGGTCGGTGTGCCATGCTTTCAAACAATCTCCAACATCTGCCAACATTCACAGACAATTGTCTGTTGGTGTTTGTTGGTGTTTGTTGGAGAATGTTTGATTGGTGTGCCATGGGCTTTAGAGTGGAGAAGCCTCTGACAATTATTTACTTTTCAACTGGGTTGCAACTCTGTCAGGAGAAACACTGCCGCGACATCAATATTTTGTTGAATTCTCCATGTACCAGCAGTGTCCCGGTGCATTATGGGCAGTGTAGTCACCTACCTTGGGCTTGGCTCTGGGTTTCAGCTGCTCCAGTTTCTTAGCTGCAGCTTCGATGGACGCTGCTGCCCCAAGCAGCTCCGTTTCTGCAATTACGGTCAGATCCTCGGGGTCGACCCACTCCGAACCTGAAGCACGCATACACACCCGCAGGCAGACACACACACACACCCGCGCACACACACACACACACACACACACACACACACCCGCACACACACCCGCGCACACACACACACCACACACAACACAGAGTCAGCGCGTGGATGTGATAAAAAACCTTCACAAAGCAACACAGACCATGCCTCACAACAAGAGCACCAACACAGTGAGCACACACAGACAAAAGAGGAGTGCCACATACAGACAGTATCACCATGTCCCATCATGCACTGCAAACTGCCATTCACTGAAATGAAGATGGACTGATTTGGATGATGAGATGAAGCGTAAAGTGAAGCGTGATGATGGAGGTGATTCTGCGTATCAGATACTGGAGCAGCCTGATGATTTCAACATGTGATGAAATGATTGAATGAAAGCTGAAGGTGTTCCAAACCGGTCAACTCAAGTGACAGTACAGACATTCCTGACTTACCTCCATCTGTGGCAAGAGAAGGGGGACAGGAATGTTACTAAAAGGTGCTTTAAAAAAATCTTTCTGCTAAGGATCTCTAAATCCATCATTTCAGTTTCATTTCAAGACAAAGCCATTGTCCTATTTATCACTCTACGCTCAACTGTATGTCCCTCACTATGTGAGAGGCTTCTATTGTCTGGGGACATCAACATGAACAACAGCAATCAGCTGTTAGAGACACAGGCTCTGTTGTACCTATTTGGGAAAGGACATGTTATAGGAGCCTCTAACTGGAGGACCATCTACAGTACAATCCATTAACTACAACACACACTACAAGAAGTACGTCATAATATGACGTACTTATAATATGATATGATATGAATAATATAATATGACGTACCGTAAATTCCGGACTATAAGCCGCACCTTTTTCCCCGTTTTGGGGGCTTTTTTGGCCCCTGCGGCTTATCTATGGATTTTTTCAAAAAAAAAAAAAAAAAAAAAATCTGTCTTTTTTAGCACTCTTTCTAACTATAAATCCACTTCTGTTTTAATTTCCTCTCTTGCCCTCTTTTCACCACACTGTATGACACTGTATGACACTGTGTGCACTGTAAATAACAACAGAGGTGGTGTTGTGTTATGTTGTTTTGTTGAAATGTTAATAAATGGGAGCTTCCTCAAACAGCCAACACCTTACATATGGTAATTAAACATTAAAACACAAAAAAAAAAAAAAAAAAAAAAAAAACATTAAAACACCCGCGGCTTATAGTCCGGTGCGGCTTATATAAGAAAAAAATAGTCAACTTTGCAGGTGCGGCTTATACACCGGTGCGCCTTATAGTCCGGAATTTACGGTACTTATAATATGATATGATATGAATAATATAATATGACATACCCCAAGCTGCGTTACTTTAACAAAATCAATCAAAGTCAGCACTTACTGATTTAGGTTTGAGTTCAACACATGATTTTGAAAGAAGTCATCAAGTGTGGTGTCACTATGTGTGGGTGCGCGCATGTGTATGTGTTGGGCTATTATTGCTCGTCAGTGTAAATGAATCCTGCTCTGTGTGTGTGTGTGTGTGTGTGTCATATTCCTGCTCTGTGTGTGTGTGTGTGTGTGTGTGTGTGTGTGTGTGTGTGTGTCATATTCCTGCTCTGTGTGTGTGTGTGTGTCATATTCCTGCTCTGTGTGTATGTGTGTGTGTCATATTCCTGCTCTGTGTGTGTGTGTCATATTCCTGCTCTGTGTGTGTGTGTGCGTGTCATATTCCTGCTCTGTGTGTGTGTGTGTCATATTCCTGCTCTGTGTGTATGTGTGTGTGTCATATTCCTGCTCTGTGTGTGTGTGTCATATTCCTGCTCTGTGTGTGTGTGTGTGCGTGTCATATTCCTGCTCTGTGTGTCATATTCCTGCTCTGTGTGTGTGTGTGTCATATTCCTGCTCTGTGTGTGTGTGTGCGTGTCATATTCCTGCTCTGTGTGTGTGTGTGTGTCATATTCCTGCTCTGTGTGTGTGTGTGCGTGTCATATTCCTGCTCTGTGTGTGTGTGTCATATTCCTGCTCTGTGTGTGTGTGTCATATTCCTGCTCTGTGTGTGTGTGTCATATTCCTGCTCTGTGTGTGTGTCATATCACCTTTCATGGCCTCAGCTGATTGGATGAGCCCGGTGACGGCTGCTTCTGCTCTACAGTGGGCTTCTGGAGGACCTGGACACACACACACACACACACACACACACACACGTCTGACAAATGTATAGCAGGTGCACCTCCTCACATAAACTTCTTCTGGTTTGTTGCTCTGCCAAAAAAAAGAAACACTCCAAAAACACCTTTTCAAAGATTAGGAGGGAAAGACTTTACCTCAACTCCACCATGTTTGTATTAATGGCCAACAAATACAGTTTATTATTAAGATCATAAAGTATTTTGGCATATGGCTTTATCAGAGCATCCTTCATACTGTATGGACTCACTTCATCCACACAGATAAACATGGTCACAATTGATTGATTACATGTATTTGATAATTCATAAAAAGATACATACAGTGTCCAGCAGGAATACATACATGTACATTTAAATTACACTTAAATACACACAGAGATACTCACATAAAAACAACAATAGTGTCCAACCTACCAGCAGTACATGCTCCAGTAGGTCGATGTATCTAAGGAGGGAACAAGATATAAGACCTACCAAGCCATCAACCCGGATACATCTGTTCACCCACTTTATACCAGCAAGACACAGCGTACATTGGAGACTACCTGCGAATAACCATCACAAGGTTCAGACTGTCCTCTCACAGACTGCGAGTAGAGATGGGAAGGTGGAGTCGTACACCACCAGAACAACGGGTGTGTTCTTGTAAGACTGGCATCCAAAATGAAGAACACATATTGGTGTGCCCAGGCTGTCACGCAGGACATTTGTGTAAAATACTGTAAGGACATGACTCCACTGAACTGAGCTGACTTTTCATCAACACTAATAAAAGAACCCTAGTGATGATACATGCCTGCCTTGAGCTATGAGAGCACCAGCAAGCTTCTATGGAGTGATGGTATTACTTTGTGCTGTCAATTGTACTGAATTACTTTTTATTACTTTTACTTATGGGTTTATCATATTCATGTGGGGGTTTTTTATGTTTGGACCCAAATGTTTTAACTATTTGTGTCAATAAAAATAACTAACTATCCTGTTGTACACTCTGTTCCAAACATCAGGGCTCTGTTCCTCACCTCACCACTGACCTCCGGATGGTACGCTGCTTGCTGAAGGACAGTAACACATTATACTCACGGGTCAATGGGAGCATAACTATACAACTTTACTTTGATGAGTCAAACTCACTGGGGATTGTAAAGTCATTAGAGTCAATGCTGTGGAAAAATATACATTTAACCCATTGATACCTGATGCAGAATTTGTGTGTGTATCCCTTTAAGACCGCGGACCGCGTCATGCGGTTCGTGGTCTTAAAGGGATACACACACAAATGAGGGATATACACGCAAACGCTGCTTCAGGTACCGAAAATTTTTGAAAAAATGGCCATTCATGTACTCCTCGGATGGTCCTATTTTCAGAGTTGGTAAGTAGTTCTTCTGACGTTGGTGTGTTCATGTGCTTGTGGTGTCAAAATGATCGCAATGTGACAACCAAATCAGGATTGATGCTAATAGGTATCCTTTCTAACTAATCTAGGCCACTCGGACCGCAAGTAACGTTAAAACCATATTACAAATGACGTGAGCAAAATAAAAAGGTTCTTGTCATCAACAAAGCATCTACTTTTGTCTGCCATGTTTGTTTTGTTCGCCATGTTACAAAGTGAGGCATTTTAACAGGAACAACGGGACTTCTGAGTCCTGCCTCAAGTGGCCATTCGAGGAGTTACAGCTTAAACAAAGACTTCCATCAGTGGAAAGGGGGTGGGGTTGTTTACTGGTTATGAGCTGTTGTGTGTGTCGGGGTGGAGGCGGACCTTACAGGTGGTGAGCATGTCAGACATGGCTTTGCGGCTGAGGTTGGCTGTGTGGATGACGTCCTCCTGCCGGGCAGAGTTCCCAGCAGCCACTGCTTTAGCGGTTGCTGTGGTGATGCCCTTAGTCATGTGGATGAACTCCTCGGGCGTGGTCGACTTGTCAGGGACATCTTTGGACTGAAACAGCTGCGGGCGACAAAGTCATCGGGCTTCATTTGACAAACAGTATACAAACAGACTTTACAGGGAAAAGTTGATGTTATGTTCATATTTTCTCTGCATTACATTGTGATTCATATGTTGTCATGACAAACATCTCACTGGCTTTATGTTGGCCTTTTGGTGATGATACTGTATATTATGAACACGAAATAAAGGATTTACACAGTTGAAGCATCTTCATACACGTTGGGATGTTTAAAGAAATCTGGTAAATTATGTCAATAGCTTTTAGCATTCTGAGCGTGCAAAATGAGTATAAATAAAATCTTACATTGAACAGACTAACAGAAGTTTTATTGTGTACAAGTACTCTTAATTCTTGCTACTCCAATTTGTTTTTAGTAGGACCCACATTACCATCACAGCTGAACTAACAGTGCTGAACACACTAATATTAACTCAGATTGAAAGTGATTGTAAAATATTTAAATACATTCAGAAATGACTTGGCTGAGAGTGCTGTGAATGTGTGTGTTCATTTAACAGTCCTCTGTTCTCTCTCTTAAGAAAACACCGGGGACAAGTCCTATGGGACTACTGATAAAAACCCAGCTTATCACCATCACAAACGTAATGGGGTGTGCTGGTCCAGTGTCAGCCTCTTAAGCTAGGCAGACATGGGAGTGCGTTTCTCTGATTACCCACTATAGCAATGAAAGTGAATGTGAACAGATCAGCAGGGTAACTAAACAGTGTTGGAAAGGATATATGCTCATAAACGTTTAAATGTAGTGAGACTAGTGAGAAACAGACTGTTGTTCAATAACTATCTTTTCACCTGTCGGGTTCAATCAAAATAATGAACCACTGAAAACATCATTCACTGTCAATCAATACATCTATCTGGGCGATAAGAAGACATCAAAGGGATCTGACAGTCCTGCATGTTTGTAGTGTAACATCCACCCACCCATGTTTCCATATTCACATGTCCCCCCGCTCGCACCGTCAGTTCCTGTTTGATGCACTCTGTGGTGGCCTCCAGCGCCCTGGTGCCCCGGGTGGCCTCGTCCTCCACAGCCTTGACCGTCTTCAGCAGGGACGTTACATTGGTCACCATCACCTGAGCATGACGGGTACAGGACGCAACACAACGTTAAAAAGGATGCAGTGGGTGATCCCATTCAAATGAACTTTTAGTGCTAATTAGAGAAACAGGAGTTTTCCCAGCATGTTCATGTCACAAACCTCCAAAGAGACAAACAAGTGACCACAGACCTCCATGTGCTGAGATTTTGTTTTTTGCTCAGGCAACCCAGGAATCCTCTCAAGGACCCCTGGGAGTCCTGGGATCCCCATTGAGAACCACTGCACTAAAATGTTTGCCACAGAACATAATATAATGAATATGTCAAGGGCATAACCAGTTGGTACAGTGCATGACATTGTGATTAGTTACTGTGCCAAATACATCATTTAGCTGATCATTACATCACATTTCATCATTTAGCAGACACTTTTATCCAAAGCGTCTTACAATAGCACATGGTGGCGCAGTTGGTAGCGCTGTCGCCTCACAGCTAGAAGGTCCTGAGTTCGATTCTCACTTGGGACGCTGTGGGCGCTGGAGTTGTGACCCCCCCATATCTTCAGTGCCTACTGCCCAGGTGGGCTATCTCGTCGAAAGGGCCTTTCTGTGTGGAGTTTGCATGTTCTCCCCCTACCCCCCAGGGGGTTCCTCCGTACATAACCCCCCACTAAAAACATGCAGAAGATCGTCATCCGACCAGTGACGACAACATCTGAAGTTGGTCCAATGATGGTCCAATGATGGTCCCCGGGCGCTGGAAAGAAAAAGCGACCACTGCTCCTGGCCTGCCCCCTGGAGGAAAAGGACAAGCCTGGATGGGTCAAATGCAGAGGACATATTTCACCAGCCACCATCAGCATGAGTGTGTGTTCTCTGTGTTTTGGCCGCATGCATCTGTTGTAGTGTTCGTGTGACAATAAAGACGGGCTTCCGTCTGAAATCGTGTTGTCAACAGTAGTGAAATCAACTGTGCAACACAGTCTACGTCAACTAAGAATTAAAAAAATAATAAAGTAGCATTTTGTTTGAAGAAGGAATAAGTAGCATTAGTTGTTGTTTGGAGCTCGTTCCACCATTGAGGCGCCAGGCCAAGAAGGGTTGTGACCGGGGATGAGCGACTTTTGAGCCCATGTAGGGAAGGAGGGGTGAGGCAAGGGTGGAGGGAGTGAATCGAGGTTTAGAACCTGATGAGATAGGGTGGGGCAGTCTGGTGTGCTGCCCTGTAGGTGAGTACCAGCGTCCTGAATTTGATGTGTGCTGAGATAGGAAGCCAGTGAAGGGACCAGAAGATCATCCCAGTGGCAGTACTTCTTACTCCCATGACAACACTCAACAACACTCAAAGTCGATGGTCTGAGCCAAATCTAAGCCATATTAGGTCCATCAAAAGAAGAGGACCACGATCAACTGGGAAGTACACTTTCTATCCATTCTAATTAGGGGTGTCAAAAATAATCGATTATAAGATGCATCGCGATGCGGACCTGCACGATTCTGCATCGATTCACAAATGTCAAAAATCGATTATTAAAAAATATATTTTTTTTATTTTTTTAGATAATCAAATA
Source organism: Poromitra crassiceps (assembly GCF_964638095.1). NCBI lineage: Eukaryota > Metazoa > Chordata > Actinopteri > Beryciformes > Melamphaidae > Poromitra > Poromitra crassiceps. The sequence continues at coordinate 119,123 of NW_028152077.1, forward strand.
AAATATAATGGAAGTACATGCAGTTGTTTATTTTAATTATGGATCATAATACAACGCAATTCTAAATGCACTTTTATTTTAAAAGTAGCCACACAGTGAGAAAAAAGAAAGTGAGAAAAAAAATCATGTACTGTATTCAGGAAAAAAAGTGATGCATTGATTTAAGATGCATCGCGATGCATCGATAATCGTTATCGAATCGAATCGTATCGAATCGTGAGGCCAGTGAAGATTCACAGCCCTAATTCTAATGCAATGGACAGAAGGAAAGTTTCACTTCAGGAGCACTGTGTGTGGGTCGTACTATCTCATTGTTCTTCCTCCCACACACCTCTGTGTGTGTGTGTGTGTGTGTGTGTGTGTGTGTGTGTGTGTGTGTGTGTGTGTGTGTGTGTGTGGGGGGGGGGGGGGGGGGGGGGGGGATTAGAGCTAGTGGGAACTATTTCAGTCCTTCATCTGCTATGAATCGGGCAACCAAAGTGGATTGTGTACAATTTACATTTTGCTGGGCAGCGGTGGGCAATTATTTGTCCTGGGGGGCCACATGAGAAACCCAGATTGTTGCCAGGGGCCAAAGAAATATTGCCATGCCATAATCTCTAATTTGATCACTAGATAAAATTATAGAAAACATACTGTGCACTTATTCTTCAGAATTTATTATATTGAAAATCACTCCAAACAGCCAATTTTGGTTTTTCTAGCATCATAAGTAAAATGGTGTGGTTTGCCTTATAGTAGGGGGAATTAAGGGCAAAAAATGGCCAAATCGTTACGCGGTGGATACAAGCACCAAATTTGGTACACACATTCTTTAGGGTGTATCTCACCATCTCAGAAGGGGTGCCCAAAAATTCGGACCCATTAAATGCTTTTTAAAAGGGAAAATCCAAAATGGCCACCAGAAATGACGCATGATTCAAAGAGGTGATATAATTCTGACATTTTGACTTAATGTGCTAATTATAGATTTGACATTTATAGTAAATAGACGAATAATAAAGGATTTGGCCAAAGCCACCAAAGAAACATGTGTTAAATATGTTTTAAACACCTTTAAACACAAGAAATAGGCTTAAAATGTACTCCGAAAGACATGACCTTCCACATTAATCCTTCTCTGAGTGATATATTGTTAATGCCCGATATACATCATTGTTTTTAAAAACTTTTAATAGGCCCTATGAATGATTAGATAATATATTGTGACAACTTCATATGACCATAGATCAAGCCCTCTAGTGGGTCACAGGCGAGACATGGCAGGTGACTAGGGTAAAAAAAATAACTAACAGCTATCACAATGAAACTTCTCCAGTTGATTACTTACATTAAGACTAAGATTTTTTGTATTACAAGTTTTCTGAAATTATATGTTTAAATATGCAAATTAGGCAATATATGTGCTAATTTGCATTCATTTGCATACATTTCAGGGACGTAAATGCGACTAAAGGTATACATGTGCTTTCATCAGGTGCTCTAGCCACAATGCCAGACTGTGACCATGAGGAGGCAGACACTAGAGTATGCATCCATCTGAAAGATGCTCTAGAAAAGGGTGCACAGACAATCGTAATTCGAACTGGATACGGATATCATAGTGATTCTCGTGGGTCTGTTTGGACAGCTAATTGAAGAGTACCCAAATATAGGCCTCTGGGTTGCTTTTGGTATGGGGAAAAACTTCCAGGAAATATGCATCAACACAATTTTCAACAAGCTGGGGAGGAAAATTAGTTTGGCTCTACCGGGATTCCACTCATTCACAGGCTGTGATACAACTTCGCAGTTCCAGGGAAAAGGCAAAAAGACAGCCTGGGCTGCATGGAAATCATTTCCAGAAGTGACAAATGCCTTCACTGCTATGATGGTTAATCCTTTTGAAGCACTTAGCCAGGAATCAAACAGTTTTGCAGTGCTAGAAAGATACAGTACACCTGTGTTCTGTATGACAAGACAACTGACATTGAAAATGTCATTGAGCTAAGGAAAAATGTCTCTCAATGGAAAACATTCCTCCCACACAGGCTGCGCTGCTACAACATTCAAATCGAGCAGTTTACCAATCTGGCATTTGGTCCAGAAGCCTGAAAGCTATGCAATGTCTACCATCTCCTGAAAGACATGGATGGATTAAAGTTGCTGATTCTTGGACACCTTTATGGACACTCTTGACAGAGGCTGCCAAAGTTTGTAGAGAACCCCTCAAGTGTGGCTGCAAAGCTGAGCCTCTCTGTTCGAGAAAGTGTATAGATGCCGGGATGCTGGGTTACCTTGCACAGCATTATGCCAATGTGCTGGTAATTGCGAAATAGCACACACATGAATAGTTACCAAACACTAATCACAAAAAACAGTAATAATCAAGAAGAAAATAAATAAGAAGACAGAGTGCAAAACAAAAAAGAAAATGCAGAGGGTAAAATAAGAATATGCAGAGTAAGATAAGATGCAGAGTAAAATAAATAAGAATATGCATAGAGTTAGTAAAATAAAGAACATTCAAAGAATAAAGTATATAAAAAAGAATGCAGAAAGTAAAAATAAGATGATGTAGACTAGAGTGTAGGTTAAATGTAAACTGAAGGCAGACTGCAAAATAAGCCAGGAATGCAGACAGCAGTTTTCAACTGTTTAAAAAGCCATTTAAATTTTCTTCAACATGGCCCCTTCCTAAAAAGTTGAATAAACAAGCAAAAAAAAAAAAAAAAAAACCCTTCTATGATATAACAAGGAGCACTCAATGTACGTACCAAATAATACGCTTTATGATGTCCCTTTTACAGTATGTCATCTTTTGTGTCAACTGCGGCCATTTAGAATTTAGCCAAAAACTCACTTCCTGTTTAAAACTTTTTGGGCACCCCTTGTACTGTAGGATGTGTTAAGATCACCCACGAGACATTTGTATAACATTTTATGCCTTTATGAGATTCTTTAGGCTTTTTGAGTCAATCGCCAACACTGTAGGTGGACCATTTTCAATTGTGTCAATAATTCACTTCCTGTATAAGATTTGTTTGGGCACCCCTCCTAGGCTATCTCAAGATGACCCAAGGGACATGTGTTCCAAATTCTATGCTTTTTGGAGATTATTTTGGTGTCTTTTGAGTCAACGGTCAACAGTTTAGGTGGCCATTTTGAATTTTGTACATAACTCACTTCCTGTTTAAGATTTTTTTGGGCACCCCTTCTAAGATGTTTTAGGATGACCTAAGGGACATATGTACCAAATTTCATGCTTGTATCCACCGCGTAACGATTTTTCACTTAATTCCCCCTACTATTAAGACCTCCCAGGCCAGGCAGACCCATCATGCCCCCGGCATCTGGCCCTCGGGCCGTATAATGCCCAGGTCTGATGTCAATGATAACAATTAGTAACTAATGTATGTCATGATAAGCATAGAGAGTGAGTCAGCTGTACCAAACACGTACCTGGATGGCCACAATTGATTAAATTTTAATTAAGAAGGAATGCATGAGACTGCTTTGCTTATTGCATTTACCCATGAGGAAGCAGTACATGGAAGTGACAGATAGGGGGAGCACAGCACCAGCACAGAAAAGGCTGCAGCTAGAACAAAATGCTTTACAATATTGTTGACCACAGGAGCTAGAAACTCATGAGGCATGTCCTCCTCAGACCGTTAAAGGACGACCACGGGTCTGATGCTGTTATCCTGCAGCTCCTCGGCTCCTCTGTGCTGTCATGGAGTGTGACGCTGAGATGTTTCAGGTGATCATGAACAGTGAAGAGTGTTGTCAGTCAGCAGACTCTGAACACTGCACGTACTGTACGCTGCTGCCCCCAGTTCACACTGTCTACTCCCTGTTTTATCATCTAGGTTGGCAATATCCCAGGTCTCTGTTGTCTTGAGCAATACTTTACTGCTTATTTGCATCACTGGGTGTCTTCAGTTTAGCTTGTGTGAATATTTAATTTGTTTTCCAATAGCATAATTATGACTGATGAATGGCTTTGCCTGGAGGGGGAGGATGTCTGCTATACAGGCAGCATAACTGTCTCTTTGTATAAACACTCACTAGATGCAGATTAGAGCTAGTGGGAACTATTTCAGTCCTTCATCTGCTATGAATCGGGCAACCAAAGTGGATTGTGGAACAAAGAATATAGCCAGAAGGGGTCAAATGAAAGAAAAACAGGCATTTGAGATTTGAGATATTTCAGATCAAAATCCAATTTGAATGTATGGCCTGTGGGGGCACTGTGGCTCCTCAGACAGACACTGGCATGTTGTGCAGGAGTGCAGACGTCTGGTACAGTGACACCAAAACAGCGTACCTTGGCAGCACCCTTCAGCTGGTACATACATGGGTCATCTGCTGCCTTGCCTGCCGCACACTTAGTGGCACTGATGAGCTGGGCCAGCGCTTTGGCCACATCTTTGACAGCGTTGATCAGAACCACCTAGAGAGAGGACACACAGATACACAAGGCGTTATCACCACTCAGTCTGGGAGAAGGAGAAAACAAGAAAATGACCATTGACAGTTCAGTCTCTCATGCTACTTCTTATGAGAGGCACATTGAATAAAAAGGACGAGGAGGAAATGATTCAGATTCAAAAAGCAGTCTGGAGCCTAAAGCTTGTATTATGCTCACCCTGCCGTGAAGGGCGCGGGGGTGGAGCGAGGGCCGGGCGCGTCAAATGACGTACATTTGTTGGGTGTGGTTGGGCGCTACCTCAGTCGGGCGCTCGCCTTGTGCCTGATTTTTTTTCTCACAGCGCGAGCAACGCACGGCTTCTCTCCAAACATGGCCGCTTTCAAGCCACTGAGCCCTGAACACTGAGCTGTGTTTTCGCCACATTTCTTGACCCATGTGGTAGGCTATAAACTTTGATTTGCAACTGTTCGTTTTTAGTCATTTCACCAAGTAAATGTGTTGTGTTGAGAGTATTATTGAGATAGATTAAAAGCAGCACAGAGTAGGCTATCAGGGCTGAGAAGTAAAACGGCTTTCAGTAAAACAAGTTTGGTGATTCCTTCATGTGCTGATGTGCGGTCGTTTGAGAGTGAAAGCGCACTCAGTACTGCACATAATAGCGTTTCATTGCGACTTTTCCACGGGCTGTTCTCACTATTACCATTGTACAATACATGCTGATCACTTTCTGAGGATAATGGCATCAGCCCCAGCGCGAGGTCTGCACGGTGACTCACGGAGACTCGCGGGGCCACACCCCCACGGAGCTTGGTCGAGTATAATTCAGCCTTTAGTGGCTGACCTGTGTCTCAGGGATGTATCAAAGATGGCGACGATGATGAGTATCGGGATGTGGTGGCCAACTTTGTCACATTGTGAGCAGAACCACCTGCAGCTCAACGTGTCAAAGAAAAAGGAGCTGGTGGTGGACCTGAGGAGGGTGACCCCTGTTTCAATCCACAGGGTCAGTGTTGACATAGTGGAGGATTACAAGTACCTTGGAGTGTACATTGACAATAAACTAGACTGGGCTAAGAACTCTGATGCACTCTACAAGAAGGGGCAAAGCCGTCTCTACTTTCTGAGACGGCTGAGGTCCTTCAACGTCTGCCGGACCATGCTGAGGATTTTCTATGAGTCGGTAGTGGCTAGTGCCTTCCTGTATGCTATTGTGTGCTGGGGCAGCAGGCTGAAGGCAGCGGACGCCAACAGACTCAACAAACTGATCCGTAAGGCCAGGGACATTGTGGGGCTGGATCTGGGCTCTCTGACTGCGGTGTCAGAGAAGAGAACGTTGTCCAGGCTACGCTCATGAACAATGACTCGCACCCACTCCACGGCGTGCTAGTCAAACACAGGAGTACGTTCAGTGAGAGACACTGGCGCCGGAACAAGGGAGACATGGGGACATTTTGTCCCCCTTAAAATTTGGTCCCCCTAAAAAATTTTTTTTTTTTTTTTTTTTTTAAATCTGAGGGGGCAACTGCCCCTGACGCTTAGAGCCCACTTTACACTGTTTACACAGCCTGTGATGCTTGTTAAAGCCATGATCGTTGTGGGATTATTACACCTGAGACAGACAGACCCAGGGATCAAGTTACAGAGAGCCCACTTTACACTGTTTACACAGCCTGTGACACTTGTTAAAGCCGTGATCATTGTGGGATTATTACACCTGAGAGACAGACAGACCTGGACTCTGTACTGCACTCACTGTCATTGGCTGCTGCTATAATCGTATACGGTTATTGTTATTTTTGTGTTGAGATGACAAGTTTTGCACTGTGTTTCGAAGTGATAATAATAATAATAATAAGTTCAGTGTTTCTGCCTGTGTTGCTGTCTGTTGTAGTGTAATATGACCTAAAGGGAGAGCAGGTCACCAAGTGAGTGAGAAAAGGAAAAATACTGAATAATTACATCACTACAGTATAATCCTAATGTTAATTTAAAATGAGATATTCATCTAAATATGGCTAAAAATCATCCAAACGTCCATAAAAACGTTAATTTTTCGTCGCCGCCCTTATGGGCACCGAAAAGGCAGCGCCCTACGGGTGCCACGAAAGCAGAAAAAAATATAATAATAAATAAAAATATTGTGTCCCCCTTATTGCAAACTCGTTCCGGCGCCACTGGTGAGAGACTGATTCCACCTAGATGCAACACGGAGAGGCACAGGAAATCATTCCTGCCTGTGGCCATTGGTCTATTTACCATAATGCCTCTCTTAAAAGAGCACCTCGGAGACGCTCAGTCTCCCTGAGACTGAGCCAGCCGATAGGTTAACTGTGCCTGGCTGAGCCACGTGTAACGTATAGGGCAACGTGTAACGTATAGGGCAAGCCGACCTAATATAAGTCCAGGGTGCAATAATGATAATTGACACGGAATGTATACTTACTCTACGTATTTTGTATTTTGCTTACTTAGACATTCTACTTATTTTTGCTTCTATCGCATTTACTACTGTTATTCTATGCTATGTTGTGTTCTTCTGCTTATTTTGCTTAATATTGCATTTACTACTGTTTATTTTATGCTATGTGTGTTCTGTGAGCGAGCTACTGTAACTTGTCCCAATTTCCCCCCGGGGATCATTAAAGTCTTTCTGATTCTGATTCTGATTATTTACACAACACATTTCATAGAAGTAAATTCACTGACTAAGCAGATGGATATGGGGTCATGGTGTAATTCCTTGTATAATGTGTTGTCCACATGCAGCATGGTAACCAGGCTTACAATATTCATCTGATCGACTTTATGGATGCATCATGCACCATCATGTAGCCTATTAGGTAGGGATGCACAGATCGATCGGCACGTGACCGGAAATGGCCGATTTCCACGTGATCGGCCTCGATCGGTGATCTGCGCCAGTCACTCTAAAATGCCGATTCTGTGAGCCGACGTGCGCGCACCCAAAAGCAGCGAGACCGAGACGGATGAGTTGCAGCCAAAACAAAAGCTGCCACTACACATGCCACAGCATGTCTTCGTCAGTGTGGAGCCGCGGACTGGAGGGGCCTGGAGTCCACTCCAGTCTGAGCGGCTCGCTTCACCTCACCCCTCTTCCGTGACCAGCTGCACTCCACATCACCGCTGCCTGCTGCTGCTGCTATCTGCCAGTCACGTTGTAACGTGGATACAGGAGAGGACTTTTGTTTCGTATTGCGAATAGAATGACGAACATAATAATAAAACGCATCGGACCAGTGTGCAAGGTTTACTGTGCGAGATGATTTTTTTTCGAATGGCGGATTAACACATTCACTGCCAGACGTTTTTTTTTTACTGTAGTTAGCTTCTGCCAGAGGGGTTTTTTGAGGATTCTGGCTCATCTTTCAAGACCCGAGGATTCTTTTCTGCTAAGATTTTGTGAACACACAATATCTCAAAAGAACTAATAGAATGTGTGCTTTCTCTGTCTAAAAGAGTTAGTTTGTAGAGTTAGTAGTTATGTAAGCATTAGCAGTTGAATACAGCATGGTTTTAGCGTCAGAAAAAATATTCAGAGATAAACGGCTTTTTGTGAAATTCGATAGAACAGTCACTTTAACCATTCATTTTTGGCTCTCTCTCTCTCTCTCTCTCTCTCCCTCCCCCTCTCGCTCTCTCTCTCTCTCTCTCTCTCTCTCTCTCTCTCTCTCCCTCCCTCTCGCTCTCCCTCCCTCTCTCTCTCTCTCCCTCCCTCTCGGGAGGGAGACGCACTAGGTTTAATCCTAGTGAGAGGGGGAGAGGGAGAGAGAGAGAGAGAGAGAGAGAGGGAGGGAGAGAGAGAGAGCGAGAGAGAGAGAGAGAGGGAGAGAGCGAGAGGGAGAGTTGCTTCAACTCCTCCCTCCGTGGGCGTTCTTCTTGGCTGAAGCGGCCGTCACAAGCTTGTCACCAGTCTCAGTGCTTTGCTGCTGTCCTGTGCCTGTCTGCACGGCCGCTGTTTGAGGAAGTCGGGATGGACTCGCTCGCTTCTTGGAGTTTTGGTTGAGAGAAGCTTTTGCGATTCTGGTCACATTTATGCTGCGTGTTTCAAAGTGTGTTCCACCTGTAATCTATTATGTAAATTTGCAATCCCGCATCGCCAGCAATCAGCGCGAAAACGAAAGCGTTTTCCCCCATCCATTTTCATGAGAATGGCTGGGGTGAGAATGGCGTGACAAGTTAAAAAAATGCTTGCCTTCCTCTAGTCAGGAGAGCACTGTTGCCACTTAGTGGGTCGGTGGAATGGGTTGTAAACGTTCGGTGGCTCCAATAATTATATAAGAGATGTAAAAGGGTTAGATGCACAACCCACCGTCAAAAAAAAAAAATCGATGCCAACGACGTGTTAACACGTCGCTGGCAGTCAACAGCTGGATTCTGAAAACGTGTTTACACGTCGTTGGCAATGAACGTGTTAACTGTGTGTAAACTACGATATTCAAACTGAGTCAACTCAAACTCATTTCCTCATCTAGGCTACTCAATAACAGCCAAATCCACAACTGTAGAGTGGGCATGGCTTCGAAGGTCTCTGGACTCCAGACCTATAGGCTATAAACTCCTTGTCCATGGATAACATTTTGACGTTTATTTATTTTATTTTATTCGTTTATTTGGCAGGGACATATACAAAAAAAACATTAAACCCCATAGGGGAAGATATGCTTTGTAACAGATTCAGCCATAGGCTACTTTCCATCTGAAGCCCCTGTTCTGTTGCACGTTTTTTCTTTTGGAAAAGTAAATGCATGATAGCTGTGGGATATACTGGAATTAATTGTTTTATATTCATTGTATTTACACAAAAAAGAAAAGCTCTGTCCAGTAACCTGGAACACTTTTATTTTGAGATGTTTTTGAGTGAGATCGTCCTACCTCATGCAAATGATAAGAAATGTGACATGAATGTTAATTTTCTATTAAAGCAAAGTAAAAAAAAAAAAAAAACGTCAACGTTATTGTTCTTAGAAAGAAAATCGGAATCGGCAAAAATCGGTATCGGCAAGTCAGACTATTCAAAAATCGGAATCGGCCAACAAAATCGCAATCGGTGCATCCCTACTATTAGGTACAAGGCTAATTCTTATCTTTTGGTTCCATTTTTGTGTAAAGCAAATTATTCCCATTGAGTAGCCTAATTAGCGTCCGTAGCCTACTCCGTTCTGAAAGACGACGCCCGCATATCAAACAGCTGCAGTCTGCATAACGTTCGTCGGGGGAATAGTATAGGCTATAAATGCACATGACTACTTAACGTTAGTAGTTTTTGTAAGGGAATGCACAGAGCCGATTTCGAGAGGGAATATCCTCAGACCAACTCGCCACAGACATCTATAGCCCTCTGAAGCTTATTATTATTATATCCGTTAATTTTACCTACTAATGTCAACATCGTTTGAGCATAAAGCCTAACCGCACGGAGCATTCCTCCTGGCGTCCCTGCAGTCATGCTTGTATAGGCTACTTTTGTACTTTCACTCGTGCACTTTCTTGATACATGAGGTGATTTCCCCTGTAATTTTTTTATGAATGAGCTGACCAGTCGCACCTTTTCCGGCTCGCTGCGACAACGCTTTCAAGTGGAGGCGGGTTGCCAGGTAACCCGGCGCTGTTACTACCTACCGTGGCGGGACAAAAGGCGTATAACAATTATCCACCAACGCGCGTTCACGACTTTCACATCGGAGGCGCGAATCCTATTTTCCGTGCATTGTTCGGCCTTCAAGGCCGGTGTGAAAGAGCCTTGTGTCTCCACCCTCACCTCCTCTGGCTCGGCAGTGTGAGCAGCCAGTCGGCCCTGATGAGCCAGCTGACTGTAATCTGTTGTCACCTGAGAGGCCAGGCCTCCCAGCTCCTCTGGACATGTCACCGACTTGGTCATCTGGTGGACAAACACACACTGTCAAACCAAACCAAACCAAACCGCACAATCTCACCTGGTTCTCGGACTCCTCTGGGACTCTCAGCATAAAAAAACAACAATAAAAACGTACAGATTTCACACAGTCCTGCAGTGCATTTGTGATAATGATGTATAGACCGAATTAATTATCCATTTATTTGAATGTGATTTCAGCGCTCTGGCTCCCGAGCTGATTAGCTGCCTTTATTTATTTATTCTATAGAGAATAAAATATTGCGGGGCTGCTTGGCTGTTAACAACTGAACCATTTTCTAATATAGCTTATAGCATATTACTGTACATATAGAAACAATTATGAAATGCCAAGATTATCTGTCATTTTCCATCATAAAATATTTAGATATACAGTATATATCACAATATGCATGCAGTAATTGTAGCCAAATCCCTAACTTCTCCCATCATGTGATGTCACTGAAGCTGATTTGCGTACAAACAGGATAATGGGAGATTAACATCACAGCTCTGAATGTTGATACCGTAATTTCCGCACTATAAGGCGCACCTGAATATAAGCTGCAGGAGCTAAATTTAATGTTTGTTACATATATAAGCCGCACTGGACTATAAGCCGCAGGTGTTTTAATGTTTAATTACCATATGTAAGGGTTCGTGCACAGAGGGGATTGTCGGGAAAGAGATGGCTGTTTGAGGAAGCTCCCATTTATTAACATTTGTTAACAGTGTTACCATTTAGTGCAATAGTAGCTACAGAACATGTACTGTGCTGTGTAAACTGTACTGTATCACATAGCGTTTCAGACACACAAACTTTTCAACTTTCAAACTTAAACGGTGCGCTCCCAGCGCACGTACCGGCAGTGATCTACAGCAGTGGTTTTCAACACGGCTGCTTAAAATATACGGTAATCAGCCTACCAGAAAAGTCATTAATCTTCGTCTTCATCTTTTAGGCTAAGGTGCAGCACACAGCTGTAACCAGAAAAGTCAAGTCACTAATCCTCATCTTCGTCTTCTTCCTGCGTACTAAAACCACCAAAGTCCTCATCTTCAGTGTCGGAAACGAAGAGGTTCAGGGTGGCTTCGTCAGCCACTCTCCTCTCTCCTTCGTTGTCGCTCTCAAAACCAACGAGCGTACTAAAACTACCAAAGTCCTCATCTTCAGTGTCGGAAACGAAGAGGTTCAGGGTGGCTTCGTCAGCCACTCTCCTCTCTCCTTCGTTGTCGCTCTCAAAACCAACGAACTCCTCTTCGTCACTGTCGGAATCGAACAGCCTCTGAAGGGCCTCAGCTGTGGCGGCGTCCTCCTCTTCATCACGCAGCAGTCCAGCCTTTCGGAACCCATTGGTGATCGTGGATGTTTTGACACTCCTCCACGCTGTCAGGATCCACTCACAAACTTGAGCGATGAAACTTTTCCATGATGAGGGTTTGTGCATGATCCTTTGTTGTTGTTGTTGTCGTTCCTTTGTCACGCTACTGTCTCACTCTCGTAATGTCTGTCTGTCTTGCTCTCGTTCTCTCTCTCACTCTCGGTTCCGGTTCCGCTTTTACTTTTGCGCGCTACCTGTCTCACTCTTTTCTGGCCTCCCGCTCCCGACTGTAACCTATAAAATCCATAGATTTAGGAGGTCCCCGAGTGGCCGTTAGCTGTAAAAATCCATAGATAAGCCGCACCGTTATATAAGCTGCAGGGCCGATTGTTATTCTAATTGCACACACAGCTTAAAACTTCCACACAATCAGCTCATGTTCACTCGCAATGGCATGTGCATCTACCCTTCAATTATTAAATGAAGCCAGCAGGTGTGCAGGCATCATTCTCTTAAACTGCTTTCCATAATTAGACTCAGCTTTTTGATTTACCCCCACTCTACCGTGTCCAATCCAATAACACCACAAACAGTATTAGAATATCAAATTGAACTAAACACTCAATATTAATATAAACACTTGTCATAAATTACCCTCCAAATCCAGTCATTAATTACAGCTTTGAATTGGCATTCGCTACCCAAACATTTGGGCAGCAGCATCCGTGTATTATTCCTCTGGCATCTCTGCTTAATTAGATTAGTGCTCAACACAGGGCGTCATGAGGGAGATGATAGAGATGATGACATGTGGGAAAAATGTGCCGGTCTGAATGCACAACATAACATGGTGTTCATCTTCATCTTGCCTGCTGAGCTAAATTCTACCTTGTAATCTGACTGTGGTCTTCTTACCGCAGCAGAAAAGCACAGAGTGACTTGTGTTGATGGATTATTTTAGTGGATTATCTCCATTTAGAACACGGCTCTCTTGAATACTCGATTCTGATTGGTCAATCAACAAGATTCACCGGTCATTATTTCTCGACAACCGACCGCTGCTCTGCCACACCTGGATTAATCAGTTGATAAGAGCATTTTGTCTGCGGACACTACTAATTAGGCCAACCAGTTGCAGCTGTGGTGTCTTGTGTGCCAATTACGAATGAAACCGTTTTGTCGTTGAAAACGCTATTAAAAAATCTATTTGAATAATTATTTTTGTCAGATTACTGAAATAATTTAGTTGTAGGCCGTGTTCTAAGCGGGATAATGTATAGTGAGCCAGTAATTACTGGAAATAATGACCTTCAGGTGAATGATTAAGCCCTCCGCTGCGCGTCGGGCTCAATCATTCACCTGTCGGTCATTATTTCACCAGTAATCACCGGCTCACAATACATTATCCCTTACTTATACAACAGTAAGTTCCGGCCGGGCAATTTGATTGGACAAGAGGGATCCTTACCAGTGCCAATATTTCATGATAATGCACTGGCGCTTCACTGTGTGTAGATCACTCCGCTTCACAGCTGCCCTAATCAACAAAACACTTCACAGCTGTAGAGTAGACCGTAGTAAAGTAGACAGCCTGCAGTTAATTAGGCTGATTAGGCTACATTTTCAGCAAAGCAGAAAGCTGAGGGAACTATTTTTGTTGGCGGAGGAATAAATAGAGAAATCATATATTTTCTCAGCTTTTTGTCATTTTTTTAATCAGCTTTGTTTAATAGAACTGTTGTATAAAAGCAATATCACACTCGAGGTCGTGCGGTTGTTGTCTAATATCGGCACTGCTGTGATTATCTTCGGCACTCGGCCTGCGGCCTCGTGCCTACGACAGAATCACAGCAGTGCCGATATTAGCCAACAACCGCACTCCCTCTCGTGTGATATTGCTTAATTAATCAACATGCACACACCTATCGACAGACGTACACACACACACAGAGGAGGTTTTTCCAGTGAGGCATAGGAGGATGGTCCTCCTCTATTAGATTGGGGATTTTATATAAAAAAAATATATATTAAAAAAATATATTTTTTATTTTTATTTTTTTCATTTTTCATATTTTTTTTTATAATAAAATATCAATCAAATGTGTTTTTTCTTATGTGCAGACGCTCATTTTTTTATTCATTATATAGCTCCATGCAGACGAGTCACTCTGGCCCTGGTCCCAGCATGGGGGAGGGGATTAAAAAACACCCGCCCTGTGGGCTTGATTTATTTGGTAATTTATCTAATGAAAAAATAAGATTGGTTGAAAAAGACTTGCAATTCACAGAAAACAGTGAGAGTGATGTGTTTTCCAACGAATCAGATTGAGGAGGAGGGGAGCTCTCCCTTAGCCCGTGAAACCAGGTGAAACCCTAATTGGTTGTTGTTTGATTGATAGATTGCTTGACATTGATTGACATTCTGTATTGTCCAATGCTGAATACGTCTGAAAATCGGCAACGTTGTTCCACTGGCTGGTCTGTGGTCACGCTGAATCAAGGAGGTGAAATCCACTGCTTGACCTGACAGGAAGGATTTACTGAGACAGTAGCAGCATATCATATTTCCCTCTTATTTTTAATTACTTTTTTATCAATCAGTAAGTGTTCACAAGCCAGACAGTCGTTGATATTGGATTACCACCAAAACGAGTTTCGAGTTGCGGGGAGACTTGAGCCGCAACATACGGGCTTTTTGCAATGTCAGAAAACTGGAATATTTGCAACGTCTCGACTGCAGCGTTTCCCCTACAGACAGCACGGATATTCAAGTAAGTCAATTGATTTCAAGTTATCCGAACCTTCTATTAAATTCGGCGTGGAAATGGTTCACCGAGCAGCGCTATTTTTGTCGTATTGAAGTTTCATCCTGTAATTTCTTATACTAAAACCCGCGAAGCTTAAATTCACACATTTTTTAACTGAATTTGGCCTGTAAATCGATAGCTGACAGCGGGCTCAATTTTAAAGCTTGAGTGGTGATCTTTATATCATATGAAAGTAGAAGAAATAAGGAATCGATTGGGATGAAGCATGTCAACCTAGGATGTCGGGAAGGGGGGGTAAACAACGCTCCAAAGTTGATAACTAAATGAGTAGTGCAGCACTGTGCACATGAAGACACACTCTCGTTCCAGATGCAATTAAGTGTAATTTAACGCTATTTGACAACAGTTTCGGCCATAGACTTTGTCAAGTATCATACAAACAGTGCAAGACAGCCATTATAAAGACAGGTTAGCTGATTGAATGGACAACACCTGTCTTGTGAAAGCACACCTGAGTGTGAGACATCATAGGATGAATCAAAACATTGATGTGACAGGTAGGCTGCTGTATACCATAATATATCATGAATCTATGTGAATAAATAGATTTATATAAATAGTAATCACAGCCTAACGCATAGAGATAAATCCTGAAACCTTCTCGCAACAGTTCTAGCCTAAGCCAGTGGTTTTCAAAGTGGGGTCCCCAGCAAAAAGGGGGGATAATCTATTTTCACTATAATTCCATGCCATCCATAAGTAACACAATCTAAGATAGTGTAGAAGTGAGTAACTAGGCTAATTATAACCATAACAGCACAAATAATTGACAAAAATCTCGAAATAAATACAGTATTTACTCTGAGAAATGAAATAATGAGAAAAGGAACAATTATTGATGGTTAAAACTGAATAATGACATCACAACAGTCTAATCCTAATGCTAATTTAAAATGAGATTTGGGCGTTTTGGGCAAAAACTGCTTGTGGGTGAGAGTATCAGCAGCAGAGCACACGTCATATTTTCCCTGGGACCGCCTCAGGTGCCAGGTGCTGTTCCGTCCTGTAGTCCTCTCACTGGGTGCTAATGCAATGCTCCTCACTGGGTGGAAAGCTAAGAGGCTTGACAGCATGGGAAACATGGCAAATACACACACACACATGCGCGCACGCGCGCGCGCACACGTGAAAAAAAAAAGCCCAAATTTTTGCCGCACTAGCTTCCTCCCCTGTTTCCAAGCTCACCAGCCACCACACACACACACACACACACACAGCCAGCAGGAGGCACTTTCATTAATGAATCATGGCATGAAAACATGCAGAGATGCTGTTCCCATTGGAGACTAACAGATGTGAGGCACTTTTGCACCTCTGAGATAACGAGTGTGACTTGGAGCTCCAGAAAGATGTGATTAGAAGATGCTCTTCTCTGTCTGCACTCTGTCTGCTTCACACCTCAGATGTGTTTGCCAACAGTTTGACTGTTAATTGGAGAAATAGTCTGATGGCGTGCTACTGGCTGAGAGTACAGTAGCTTTGAAGGGTCAAGTTTCCTGTTTCAATGGCTGCTGACTTGTATTCATGTGCCTGGAGTGAGGCCGAGGTTGTGATGAAAACATTGCACACAAAAACAGGAAACAGTGGTTTAGAACGCAAGAAAAGGGAATCTTAATTAGAAGTTAATGGTTGTGGGTCCAAAATCCTGATTGCCTGGAAAAAAATTAAATACATTTCACTTCCCTGGCTGTTGTAATCTTTTCCAATGTATTGTATCCCACTTGTTTTGGCACCACGTTGTGTGTGGCAGTCCGCCCAAACCAAGTTCCTTTCTATCATACCAGCTGCAGCATTCTACCAGTCCATGAAGGCTATGCTAAAGTGGCACCAGGTGCTGCTATAGTCTCGGCTAGCCCTGACTACATTTTATTGCGTTGCCAGTGCCAGAGAAAAGCTGCTGTTAAGTGCTAATTAAGACAGGAGGAAAACCCCCACATAAGTGTGAATTTAATGAACCAATCACAACCCAGTAGGGGTGTCACGATACACTCAGTTCACGATACGATATGTATCACGATACTGGGTTCACGATAACGATACGATACGATACGATACGATTTTAACAATATTTTTTTAAACTTGAATAATGACAATATATGACTGGAAAAGTAGTATTTTATTTGAAATGCACAAATACAAAACATGCTGTTGTGGGAAATTGTTATTACAATAACAACTAGAAAAAACATGAGATTGGAGATAAGGCTTATCTTGAAATAGAATGAGTTACACCGTCACTTAGATTTACTTTGAACTAAAAGGTTTCTCAGCAGTATAAATTCTCATTATGCATCTTCAGTTTTTCTTCAAACTCAAACAACAAGACTTTTCTTAGTCTATTTTTTATGCATCTTCAGTTTTTCCTGTCAAGTAAACAGTTTTGCCAGAAACTCAATTGAATGGTTTCTCTCCTGTATAACTTCTCATGTGTCTCTTCAGAGACTTGTTCAACTGAACTACTTTCCACACATTGAACTTCAACAAACAAAGACGTTTCTTTGTCTACTTTTGAAAAAAAAAAAAAAAAAAAAAAAAAAAATTCACGATATGAGATTTCATCTCAACGATACATATCGTGACGTTTTACTATCGCGAAATTTCGTGGGACGATATATTGTGACACCCCTACAACCCAGGCATTCAAAAATAGGAAGCCGATGGGCAGAGCATGCACCCGGTCCGCACCTCACCTTGCCCATGGCCTCTGCGATGGAGTCCACCATGCCCACTTCACTGGCAGCCTCATTCAGTGTCACCATGATGTCATCGACCACCTCCTTCATGAGCAGGGCTATGGCATCATGGGTATGAGATGCCTGTGAGTTATGACACGGAGGTGTGTGAGCACACAGCACATCTTTTAGGATGTAATAATGAAGACATGTATTTGTGGATGCAATCATCCTCAGTATCCACTGACATCATAGGGTCCTTCTGTTAAATGGATCACTTCAATAGCTGCCAGGAAATCTATAGTGCAACTTTGAACCCTTGAAACACATGATCTTTAATGGCACACTTTTTTTTACACTATGCGTGCTTCGAGTGTGAACCCGCGAAAACAGGCAACATTTGTTTGTGTGTGCTCTAATAGGGGAGAAATGCTACAGTTCTGTTCCTTTTCTGAGGATGGAATAACACTTGTGTTGAATGGTTTACTCTCTGTGTTGAATGGTTTACCCAGGTAGCAGTATGGGTTAGCGCCCCAGCCTGCGTCTTCCGTGAGGAAGAAGCCCAACAATCCACGAGAGGCCTTTTAGGAGGGCCATTCACGCCGCAAGTGGAGTCTGCAGTGCCACCAAGTACTGGTACTGCATGGTATCCACCAAGATACCATCACCTCGGAATGAGATGTTTGGAGCAGGGGAGTCTGGTGCAGCGCACAGGTCCTAGACCTGGTGAGACGAGGGAGGAGCCCGGCCGGGTGGCAACCCACAGAGCCCGGTCCCTCTACGTACCAGAGTCCTCCCCCTCGCCCGGTCCCGGCAGAGTAGTTCCGGAGCAGTGGATTGAGTGGCCCTGAACACGTGACCACCTTCGACCCTTCCTGGAGGGCTGACCGTGGGTAGCTACTGGGACGTAAGTTGGGGCTTGGCCAGCCCCGGCTGGGTCACCTGGGCGAGGGTGTATGATGTTGCGAGACCCGAAACATCCTTTGACCCCAGGGTACATCACTGAGGATACGTCCCAGTTGCATCCATGCAATGTTTTCTCTTTATCTGTAGAAGGTTCATTTATTTCCAGCAAGAGAATCCACGACTGCTGCATCATTAAGTTTTCTGACTTATTCTTCTTGTAGATGGATTCATAATGAATCCATCCATTTCCTAGCTGCTTATCCAGGTCTGGGTTGAGGTGGGAGGGCAGCCCAGATATCCAAGTTTCTCCAGCTCCTCCTGGGGGAGATGTAGTCCCTCTGGTGCATCCTGGTTCTGCGCTGGCTCTCCTCCCAGTCGGTCGTACAGACCACTACACTAGGGATGGGCATTTTAAGCAATTTAAATACTCGAGTACTCTCCTTCTATTATGAACGAGTACTCGAGTACTGTAATGACGGAGCAGGGGTAATCTGCTGTGTGTGGGGCTGTTCACACATAACGTTTGCATTTTTGCATGGAGAAAGCGTTACCTGGAGCATGTGAGGAGAGGGACTGACTGACTGTGATATTAGGTGAGGTGACGCTAAGCTAACGTCTAAAGCCTACCTCAGACAGCATCTCCGATGGTTGGATGGATGGCATTAGTGCTTCGGAGTAGACAATAGTGTTGTGAAACAAGCGAAGGCTCAATTCCAATACATGTCCATTGTCCAGTATCATCCATTTTACTTTATGATCACTGTTACACTAACGTAAATCCACGGATTACAAGGTCCGGTGTTCTGCCAAAAAGTAAAAACTGACCACTGACCAGTGTGATTAACGTTACAGCTGCAGCTGAATAGTGATCACCATGAAACGATTGTCTCCCAAAAAGCGATTCTTTCTCCACATTTCTTGTGACTAACGTTATGGGAAACAACAGTGTAGTTAGTAAACTACTGCAAAGTTTTGAATGAGTTGTATCGGGCGTGCGCTATGAAGAAGCATGCATCTGTCTCCTTTGGAAGCATATCTTCAGCCACCATTTTCGGGATGAGCTGGAAAACTTCTGGTTAAAACTGTCAAAATAAAGTTACTTAAACAAAAGTAAATAGCTTATTGATGCACGTTGGAGGAGAAAAGGGTATTTCAACGAACGAAGCAGCAAACCTTGTATCAAAATACTTGTGATGTTATATGGCGTGAAACTATGGCTGTAACGCATTACTCAAAATAAATAAATAACGCGGCGGCAGTGATCGTTTCGGCGTCTGGTCTATTTTTTGCTTGAGCCGCGAGCAAAGCGATTGTGTGCAGCCAGGCAGGAAGTCAGTGCAAGTTGTGACTGGCATGGAACCAAACACAGCGCTAATGGTGTGAATGAGCTGAATTCACTTGTGGCACCACTTTCAGATCCATTGTGTTTGCACCATAAGACTGCTTACATGATTTCATTTTTTGTGTGTCAGTTTTCCCCCTAAGAATGATTATGTACTGTAGGGTCAGTTTCAATCTGTGTTTATATGCTGACAGAAAGGTAGTTGATTGTTGTATTTCCTCTGAATATGAAAACTATGATTGCTTTCAATTCAGAAGTTAATGTTATGATGATAATGTTTGTGAATGCCTTTCCTTTATAAGCCAACCAATGCCACACTGGGCCCCATCCTCTCCTCATATCTTTAAAAGAACAGTTAAGCCAAACATTTGAATTTGAGAGAGAAAACCAGTCACCATTGACTTCAGTTGTACTGTATTGAAGTCAATGGTGACTGGTTTTCTCTCCAGTTGTGCTGGCAACCTCCCTGTGTGTTATGTGGACAAACTTCACCTGTGTTCCAACCGGCATGAGGGTCAGTAGATAATGACAGAATTTAGATTTCTGTCTGAAATGTTCCTTTAATCTTGGACTCACCTGCGTCTCCCATAGAGCTGAAGATGCCCTCTGTGACGGTCATGATGGTGTCAGTGGCCTGGTCGTAGCGCCCGATGGGCTCTCCTCGGGAGGTGTACTGTCGGACATGTTGCAGGAGATCGTCCAGAGCCTGGCTCACCACACTGGCTGCTGTGCTCACCTTCAAACACATGACATGCATATCAGTGTTAAGAGACGGACTTCATAAGATGCGTGTCTGTCAATACCTTAAAACCTAGTGTTGCTGAAAGCTACTTCAGAACAAACAGTCAGAATGTTCCATCTTACTAATTCGTACAACATGGGCTTGAGAACTGACCTGTGTGAGGAGCTCGCTGTGCTCTGTGGCCGAGAGGCAGGCCTGGACACAGCTCTCCACCGAGCGATCCACCAGCTTCCCAGCCTCCATTAACTGCTCCTGGCAAACCGGGGAGCTGATGGTGGGACTCACCACCTACAGGAGGGCAGGGAGAGAGAGGGGGTGAGACACCACGACAGGGACGTGTAGCTCATTTGAAAGATTGTACTCCATCAGTAAAGAAAAGCAGGGTGTCACTTCCATGGACTTGTATAATATCCACACAATTCACCAAAGGTCACACATGAGGTGGGCTTGTTCAACATTGAGCAATGCACAGCTATGCACAAAACAATCCTAATCCTTTTGCTTCATCTACATGATGTGAATGTCCTACAGCGATGTCCCTGTTACCTTGGCACATGCCACCAGCTGGGAGGTGGACAGGGCGCACTGGGTGGCGGCAGCGATGACCCGGTTCTGAAGCACGGTGTCCTCGGCCACCTGGGCCACGTTCTTGGCCTTGAGCACCAGCATGGCTGCTGCTTTGGCCAGATTCATCAACACGTCCTGGACAACAGGAGGGGCGAAGAGGACAGAATCCCACACTCATGAACAACAAAATGATCTCTCTCGTAACGGGACAAGCCCCGTCTTTTATTGTCACACGAACACCACAACACATGCATGCAGCCACAACACACTCATGCTGACGGTGGCCGGTGAAAAGTGTCCTCTGCATTTAACCCATCCAGGCATGTCCTTTCCTCCGGGGGGCAGGCCAGGAGCAGTGGTCGCTTTCTCGTACAGCGCCCGGGGACCAACTTCGGATGTTGTCGTCACTGGTCGGATGACGATGACGATCTGATCTTCTGCATGTTTTTAGTGGGGGGGTTATATACGGAGGAACCCCCTGGGGGAGCACGGGGAGAACATGCAAACTCCACACAGACAGAAAGGCCCTTACGACGAGATAACCCACCTGGGCAGTGGGCACTGAGGATATGGGGGGGAACACAACCACAGCGCCCACAGTGTCCCAGGCGAGAATCGAACTCAGGACCTTCTGACTGTGAGGCGACAGCTCTACCACTGAGCCACCGTGCCCGATCTATTGTACAACACGCTCTATGAAAACATGCTCATCGTGTATGTGAACTTGTTTCCATCCCATCCTGATAAACGTCTCATAAGTGGCACAGAGGGCAGTGTGGATGCTAATAGGATTGCTACATGTAGCCTGGGTAAACCCAGCCTCCACGTGACTAAGCTACATGTGCACTGAACTAAAACATACAATAACACTAACGGCAGTAAGGGCTGATTGAAGTGAGGGGGCTGTATTGCTGCTGTATTTGGTGATACCTTGTGGCAATGCAAATGGATGGGGGATGCATACATCACAGAACTACAGTTAAAGGGTTAAATGTGCATTTTGTAACTGAGCTGAGACCAAGCTGCCTGGGATGAGGGATAATTTCCACAGAGATCTGACATTGAAGTGATGTGTCGTCTCATCATGAGCAGGAATAGCAAGTGCTGCGGCCACATGGCACGTTCATCTGTCAAATATTTTCCTCAACCTGCTGGACTCAAGGAAGAGCAGAATCAACACTCTGCTCTTATTCAATGCATCTATGTACTGCTCATTATCAACATGGCTGATTTACTGCAATACATCCTAGTGTGCTGTGTGGCTGGCAGGCCCAAGAAAGCTTCAATCCATTTGATCTGTGCGTGTGTGCCACAGTCTGTTACAACATCATCCAATCATAACTGAGCCAAATCTCCTGATAACAAATATGAAAGCAATATAGCATTAAAAAAATTTTTTAAATAAATAAATAGATAAATAAATAAAAGGTTAAATTATGGAAAAAGTTGTTAAAAAATATCCCTGCAGTCTTCCATTGGCTTGTCACAAAGAGCTTTTGATGAGCTCACTGGCATTTGCTGGGGATCCAGCTCCCTGGAGTATTGCATAAAGGGCAGTGATGATGATAAATTGGCTGATGATTCATGGTTACCTGGAACCTCTCGTCTGTCTGGCTCTCTCTGATCTGATGCTGGAGGTCTGAGCTGGTCTGTCCCATGCTGCCTGCTCTCTCTGATCTGATGCTGGAGGTCTGAGCTGGTCTGTCCCATGCTGCCTGCTCTCTCTGATCTGATGCTGGAGGTCTGAGCTGGTCTGTCCCATGCTGCCTGCTCTCTCTGATCTGATGCTGGAGGTCTGAGCTGGTCTGTCCCATGCTGCCTGCTCTCTCTGATCTGATGCTGGAGGTCT
Source organism: Poromitra crassiceps (assembly GCF_964638095.1). Taxonomy (NCBI): domain Eukaryota; kingdom Metazoa; phylum Chordata; class Actinopteri; order Beryciformes; family Melamphaidae; genus Poromitra; species Poromitra crassiceps. The sequence continues at coordinate 141,658 of NW_028152077.1, forward strand.
GAGCTGGCCTGTCCCATGCTGTCTGGCTCTCTGATCTGATGCTGGAGGTCTGAGCTGGCCTGTCCCATGCTGTCTGGCTCTCTCTGATCTGATGCTGGAGGTCTGAGCTGGTCTGCCCCATGCTGCCTGCTCTCTCTGATCTGATGCTGGAGGTCTGAGCTGGTCTGTCCCATGCTGCCTGCTCTCTCTGATCTGACGCTGGAGGTCTGAGCTGGCCTGTCCCATGCTGTCTGGCTCTCTCTGATCTGATGCTGGAGGTCTGAGCTGGTCTGTCCCATGCTGCCTGCTCTCTCTGATCTGACGCTGGAGGTCTGAGCTGGTCTGTCCCATGCTGCCTGCTCTCTCTGATCTGATGCTGGAGGTCTGAGCTGGTCTGTCCCATGCTGTCTGGCTCTCTCTGATCTGATGCTGGAGGTCTGAGCTGGTCTGTCCCATGCTGCCTGCTCTCTCTGATCTGATGCTGGAGGTCTGAGCTGGTCTGTCCCATGCTGCCTGCTCTCTCTGATCTGATGCTGGAGGTCTGAGCTGGTCTGTCCCATGCTGCCTGCTCTCTCTGATCTGACGCTGGAGGTCTCTGCTGGCCTGCCATAAATACAAACATAGTTAGAAGCGCAGAGAACAGGCAGAACAAAGGAGGTGAATTTGGCCGCCACTCGTGCCGTTTATTGCACACACACACACACACACACACACACACAGAAAAGCTTTACTGGCATGAATAAGATATTGAGTGTTGCCAAAGTATAATATTACAACAGTGCCTAGATGAGAAAATAAGCTACGATACAGATTAATACACACACACTGTTGATGAACACTAGAGCTGCAGCTTAGTCAATTAATCAATCTGTTGATAGACAAAAGTAATTGCCAACTATATTTTTATTATTGATTAATCGTTTTGTAGACTATTTTTTGAAGAAAAAAATGATCTTGTTGCAGCTTTTTAAATGTGTATATTTTCTGGTTTCTTTAGTCTTCGATGACATTAAACTGATTCTCTTTTATTTGGGTTGTGTACTGTTGGGTCAGGCTGAAAGATGGCATTTGAAGGTGACATCTTGGGCTTTGGGGGAAAAAGTGATTGACATTTTTCACCACTTTGTGAAATGTCATAGTATTACAGACAGACAGACAGACAGACAGACAGACAGGCAGACAGGCAGACTGACTGACTCAAAACTTTGGAAAGTTAACAGAATATTACGGTGACCTGACACTGACACTCAGATTCTGACACTCAGAATCTTTCGTTTTTTTCTTTTACTGATTAATTCGTTTCCAAAAGTATGTAGGCCATATGCATTTTGTAAAAAAACAAACAACAAAAATAGACTTAAATTCAATAGTCTATAAAACAAGGCCTTCAAATTAGCAGTAACGTGCTGTATTGTTCTAGCCTGTTTCAAACAGAGTTCAATCACATTTCGCAGTGAAACAGGCAGCCATGATGATTACCTGGACAGTTCGTATTATCTCTGCTGGAGGAGGGATTCTTCATGGCTGAGTAATAACGTTGTTTGAAGCTGAAAGTTGTGAGAAAGCCTCTATTATTCTCTGCCCGTCGCTTTAGTCCTGCTGTCTTCAGTTATACTGTTGTAATCATCGCACGTGGAGTTTTTCCACACGCGTTTTCCGCAGCAATGACCTGATTATAATAAAGTAGCCCTCTGTAGCCTCTGCGTTGATGAGCTTGCTTCACGCATGCGTAGTGTGGATGAGACCAGTGTCAAGTGAGCAGGAATGTCTGAGTAGGAATTGTTTACTTCCTGTTTATGATTTTTCTAAATAAAAGCTTTCATTCCCAACTCGACAAAATACACAACTTGAAGTGATGTCACACAAATTGAATACTCATGGAAAAGGTGATATTGCATTTAGATATATATATATATACATATCATGTTGTATTGTAGTACCCTAAACTTAACCCTTTGTAGGCTATTTGTTCTGCTGGTGTATTTTCATTCAAACATTAAATTAGCGGTTCATCTCAGTGTTTTTATGTTCATTATGTTGGGTCTCTCATAGTTGGATTTCTACTTCGATTTTTATTGTAAAAAACGAACTTTATCATGCTTTTACTTTGAAGGCTAAATCACTAAACCGGAAGTGAAATTCCTGCTGGAGCTGAACAAAATTCCTGCTCACTTGACGCTGGTTTCTGCCCTTCTTCTGGCCTGTGCTCAGCCTGGACAGCAGCAGCGAAGGGCTGCTGGCATACGGCTCGCTGCAGTTTCCAGGTATGCACACGTCTGGCCTTTTTCCACCTGACACACATTGCAGTGTTAAACAATTTCTTCAACACATTCAACAACACAGGATCCTCAGCTGTCTCCCCCCCTGCCCCCAGCCACACAAACCCCCCTACCTCCACTGCTGCTTCCCTCTCTCACCTCCCAAGGTGACCAAGATAACAGGCTCGCACTGTGCCTACAATCCCCCCCAACCGCCCCACCATGGAGTCAAAACAACACAAGCAACCTCCCCCCAACTGAGCACCCCTCCACCCCCACCTCCTTTCTAGTTCCTCAGATTGGTCACTTCTGTTCTGTCCATACTCCATGATCATATTATAGGCTTAGGCTATTTGCTTTATTAGCCTCAGGTTATAATTAAGCGCATTCCTCTTGGGTCTGGATAACTGTGCCATGTAATCTGACACTTTGTATGGCTCTTCTGTAGGACATGGGTCACTTTGAGTACCTTTTACATTTATTATAAATGTTTGTATACTGATTTTATGAAGGTTTTTTCTATTAAGGAAAGGGTTCTATCTAATTAACTTTCCTATGGGGAATTATTGTCTATGGGAGGTCGGTCTGGTATAGTGCCCTCATGTGGAGATATGGGCAATTTGGGATCTCAGTACCATACCCGCTTAAAATATATAATTATTTCTATTTCATATGTAGAATTTTTTATGTTGGCTGCTTCTCCTGGTCTTTTCGGGTTATGGGTTCTCATGTGCCATCTCCATATTATGGTATTTAATTTTTTGTATTTCTATGTATTGATTGCCTAATTATTGATCTGTGCCAGCTGGATGCATTCCCTGGTTTTTGCCTCCTTATATATGGGGTCACACCCATTCTCTCACTGAGGAAAGCCACAGGCTGAAACGCGTCTGTATGTACTGCTGCTGTCCGGATTGAAATACTCTTGAAACTTAACCTGTGAGTGCTGCCAGTTCCATTGGACTCCTTCCTGGACCCACTGCAGTTCACCTACCGCCCCAGGGTTGGAGTCGACGACGCCATCATCTACCTGCTTCAGCGAGCCCACTCTCACTTCAACACAGCAGGCAGTAGTGTGAGGAGGATCATGCTCTTTGATTTTGCTAGTGCCTTTAACACCATCCAGCCTGCATTGCTGCGTGAGAAGCTCCAAGGGATGCAGGTGGACGCCTCCACAACCTCCTGGATTATTGACTACCTGACAGACAGACCACAGTTTGTGCGACTTAGGTGATGTGTCTGACCAGGTGGTCAGTAGCACAGGATCACCTCAGGTAACTGTTTTCTCACCTCTCCTCTTCACCCTGTACACCTCGGACTTCCAATACAACTCAGTGTCCTGTCATGGAAACAACCACCTCCTCCTAAATGTGTCCAAAACAAGGGAGATGGTTGTGGACTTTGGGAGGACCAGGACTAAGCCGAACCCTATTTCCATCGGGGGTGAGGAGGTGGAGAGGGTGGACAGCTACAAATACCTGGCTGGGCGTTCATCACCTGGACCAAACACTGGACTGGAAAAACAAAACTGAGGTTGTATCAGGGACAGAGCAGGCTCTACTTTTTTGAAGAGGCTCAGATCCTTCAATGTATGCAGCAAGATGTTGCATATCTTCTACCAGTCTGTTGTGGCAAGTGCAATTCTCTTTGCAGCCACCTGCTGGGGCAGTACGCAGTAGCATCAGAGCCAGTGACTAAGAAACTGAACAAACTGCTAAAGAGAGCCAGCTCTGTGCTGGGGTCCACTCTGGAGCCCCTGGAGGTGGCTGTGGAGAGGAGGATGTTGCAAAAGCTGCTCAAAATAATGGATAACACAACACAGTATACTGGCTGGACAGCAGAGTGTTTTCAGTCAGAGGCTCCGTCAGCTGCATGCAGTAAAGACTGTTACAGGAGGTCTTTCATGACCACCGCAATAACCATATATAATAACTCCCGTACATGCAGGGAGAGGAGACTCCTTCTCTCTCTACCTCTCCCTCTCTCCTCCACTCCCCTCCTATGACAATATTAAACCCACATATTGCTCATGCACATTCCACATAACACTATGTCTGCTTTGCACAATTTGTACTTACAATGCACAGTCATAGTTTAGTGTTATATCATAATTAATATGCTCTATCCATATATATATATACAATTTTGTATGTGGGTGATGTTTGTTTCAAGTTCTGTGTCCGGCCACAGCTACGCCGTTTTAAGTGCGATCGGACTGAAACTTTCAGGTGTAAAGGGCACCAGTGTGGGTGACCTGACAGAGCCAGATTTTTTCCTTAGGCTAATTAGCTAATGATGTGATGTCATCAGTGATGTCATCAGTGATGATGATGTCAAAAGTGATGTCATAAGGGCACGCGCACGCGCGCACACACACACACACACACAGGAGGCATTGTGACAAGACTGGTCGATGATGTCAAAAAGTGATGTCATAAGGGCACACACACAATGACACACACACACAAGGAGGCATTGTGACAAGATTGGTCAGTGATGTCAGGGGCGCACACACACACACACACACACACACACACTAATGGTGTCATGAGTGATATAATGGGGCACGCACCCTTACTTTTGAAGTTCTGAGAAATCTTTTGACCCTTGCTTATAAAATATTTCTGTTTCTGAAGACAGAATCATCCGTGTTTATGAAGTATTTATTGGTGAATTTCAGAAATGGATAAAAGCATTGCTTTTTAATTAAACCCTTGATTCACATTTTGAGGGGGGAAAAGTGATGATATGTCTGCTGGATCTGTTAATTTTGTGCAGTTTAAGAAATTGGAACAGCTCATCAGCAATTCAATCTCAGAAAAGAAAATACCAACTGTATTCCGTTTATCTGTTGTTGTTGTTGTTGTTGTTGGTGGCAGCGGTGGTGGTGGTTTGTTTAATGTATTTCCACAAATGATAAACATTGGAAAAGATGCAAAAGAAAACAAGACCCCCCCCCACTGCTCTTTTTCTGCTCCACATTCATCCAGCTGCACACCATGTTGCATTAAAATGATATTGCATTAAGTGTCCTATATTGTTTTCTTTAAAATATTAAATTGCTGGGTGTCATAAACCAAAAGAACAATACATGTGCATCCATTGCATGGGCCAATGCTGACATTTCCAGAAATTGGCATCACCCAAGATGGCCAACCAATTTTGGTATTTTTGTCTTCCTGCATGTCTAGTTTATTTTGGTATGATATCCGTGCTGATCTTGTAGCTTAATGATAGTTATCACTCTGTAAACAAACCTACTCCCATATAGTCCAGTAATAATGTGGGTCAACCTCTCACTCATTGCAACAAAACCAAACTCAATGGATTTTGTCTCCTCAATATGTTCTAAATGAGAGGGGGGGGGGGGTCTTGAAAATCACATAAATATTACATAGGCTACAGTACTACTTTTTTCCAAACCATTATTTTAATTAGCTATTTGGAAAAGGCAGTAGCAATGTAGCAGGTTAATAGCTCACCCACACAGCACCTGAATCTGAAGAGCTGTTCAGCATTTTTTCAAGATACAGGTAGGCTACTTTATTGCCACACAACCAGGTTGGTGGTAGGCTATTTGGTTTCGGTACAGTAGCCTAGTCTATATTATGTAGCTCTGAATGAAACATAGAAGATGTAGCCTAGGCTATACCCCCTTTCCAACAATACATAGAAATACAACACACAGACAAGACAGTACACCAGAGCCAGTGATTTACTGCTGTAGCCTACTTATTTTAATATAAGTAATGGGGAAGTTTCACTCTAGGCCTATTAGTTCATTTTTCTATTGTCTGGTGCCCATAATAGGTGAAACTCTCAAATAAATATGAAGCTACTCCTGTGGAAAGGTTAGGCTATCATTAATTCACTTAGGCTATAGTGACCCTATAAACAATTTTTGCATAGGTAAAGTTTTGCCCACTCAGTTGAGCCTGATATTTGGTCTGGCTCATTTGGTAGGCTAATTTCTTTCTACCGCCTGTGGAAGCTGATTGTGGATATTTCAGTATTAATACAAATATTTTTTTTACGTCTTAGTCTCTGGTCTCTCCTGTTTCTAAGTATAGCTGCATCGTTTGATTTGACAAAGTAAAACTATTTTTATAGGCTACGCATTTTAGGAAATGTCTATGGGAAAATAAATGGTGGATGAAAATCTCTTGGTACGCATGATGAAGCAGAAAGTAACGTTGACTTTGGCGACGGCGCGTCGGCCAATCGTGTCACGGTGTTTGCGCGTGTCCGTGACCAATCAGCTCACGCACACGTATGCGCACGATTCAAAAAACAATATTTCAGAGGCCAGTTCAGTTTTGAGTTCAGAGTTCAGACGGTGCAGACCAGTTCGGACGTAGCTCAAGCCACAACTGAAGACGGTAAAGTCAGAAGACGACGGTTACATTTAATGCTACATTTGAGATTTGTGGAGCAAGAACCTGCAGGACCAGGTAAGACAAAGAACAAATGATTGATTTAAATTGTGGATATATCGCAAACGGTGTCATTTTGAATTGTATGTTTCGGTTTAGGTTGCTTGTTTGGTTATAGTGTAGGCTCAGAAATGCACGGCTTCACTCCCACTCGGGCTATCGGGCTGGCCGTTTAGCTCGAGTGGTGAAGGTGTTACACCAGAGGTAAAGTGCTGAGCCAGAGGTCCCAGGTTCGTATACGGCCTGACGCTACATTAGCTAGCAGTTAGCTAATCGATGCTTCTCTGTTCGTCTCCCTAGCTGCTTAGCATCGCTGCCTTTTCTTTCTCGGTGTTTCAGATGGACTTTTATGAAAACGGCAAATACATGCAATGTAACGTTAGCACTTTCTGTCTGGAGGCGAGGCTGCGGGCGTTTACAACAGATAGTCAACTAAACTAATGAGAGCTAGCTAGCTAACGTTGGTTATAGACTATTAATAACTTTATGCTTAGCTGTTGTAAACGCCCTCAGCCTCGCTGCACGAAGTACTAACGTTACATTGCATGTATTTGAACGACGTAGTTTAACTACACTTTGCAGCAGCTTGCTGGTAGTTCAACTACATTCATATTAGTTGAACTTTTTCCCCCGTCCTGATCGCTTTGAAGACAGTGGACCGTGGAGTCGGCCAGGATCCCACTAATGTTACTGTACTTGACAAGACAGTCCATGTTACCTCTGATTGGCTTGCCCTGATGACATGATACAGTTGGGTTAATTCTGAAATGAATCAATGCAGACTTTGGATACATTTAACGTTAATCTTGCCCCATTAGGCATTCTCTACTGGGACATTATTGTAAACAAACATTGTGATTGTGATTCATTTGAAAATCTTCTATGAAATATCCACAGCGTTTGTGTAGCTTTTGGCTAAAACAGTGCCAAAAGTGTCTGTGGTTTGATTGGGTGGTCTGTGTTTGAGCAGAAATGATGGTCTGATGGAATGATGGAAAAGGGAAATTGAGTCGAGTGGATTATCTGTTGATTGTCTGCAGATCCAATCCGCTTTTTTTTAGCAGATGTTTAATGTTTTGTTTCTTGTTTTATTTTACAACACTATCATTCGAAATGTGTGTGTTGTGTGTGTGTGTGTGTGTGTGTGTGTGTGTGTGTGTGTGTGTGTGTGTGTGTGTGTGTGTGTGTGTGTGTGTGTTTGTTTAAAATGTGACAGCTAATACACCAGATGTTGTTGTTGTCGATGAGGACAGTAGAGAGGCCACCATTTTGGAAGTGGGGTGTGCTTTTGATTCCAGTCTGGAAGAAGCTTTTATCACCATTGAAATACCAACTGCTCAAGGATGCCATTTTACAGCTTGGGTATAATTGTAAATGGCTTGTTTTCATATTTGGAAGCCTTGGTAATGTCCATAGGCTGGTCGTAAGTGGCCTGCAGTGCAGAGGGCAGGACTGCCCAGACCGAGAGCCAAGGCTCTGGCCAAATTCTGCTCTATTTCTGCAATAATTGGCAGTCGCCACATTTGGAGGAGGCGCTGTTTCCTTTATCCATAGATTCAGACTAGATACATCTGTCACTATAAGATTTCCCATTGATTGTGCATCTATTATTGTTTGTGTTCAAGGATTTTTTGTCTAAATGTGAACACAAATAAAGGTATTCAAATGTGTGTGTCTGTGTGTGTGTGTGTGTGTGTGTGTGTGTGTGTGTGTGTGTGTGTGTGTGTGTGTGTTTGTGAGATGAAAGGATGGTATTGGTATGTAATATACCTGAGCTCATATGTATTTTCTATCTCCCCTGTGCAGCTGCCATGGAGTGGAGCTCTGATTGTTATTCTGAGAGCGAGATGAGTGTCGAGCAGGAGTCAAGCGGCGGAGTCCACCTTCATAAGTTTGTCGCCAAAACTGTAAGAATGCCACCTATAAAGCATAATTTAATCATAGTAGAAAAGCAGGTTTTATTTTCTGATTCAAGGATAAGTCTGGTTATATTCAACCTGGGGTGCCATCATGTCGATCAGATAGACACTTGACAGGAAGCTTAGAAGCAGTTTCACCTCTGTGTCTTCTGTATTTGGTGTAACGCTAGTTCTACTGTATTGCTTTCATGGTGATGCAAAGCAAATGTTTACCATCCACTATACAGTGTGTTAAAGCATTTACATGCACTGGAGTGAACTGAAGAAGTACACATTTTATTAGACAGGTGAAGCTGCTACTAGGCCACGTCTCTTGCAGTATTATGTTGATCAAAGAGCTTATTTTCAAAACTCAGTGTGTTCCCCAGGTTTCACTGAACACTGTATGTTTCCCGCTGTCTGCCCACTATCTTGACTAAGTCTTGTCTTGTTTCTCCCTAAGGTCAATAAGGCAGAGTACTGCGAGCCCTGTGGGGAGAAGATCAGGTGTGGGAAGACCACTCTGGTGTGCCGTGGCTGCAAAGTGGTCACTCACCCAGAGTGCAGTGAGTGCTGCCCGCTGCCCTGCGCTGCCAACATGGATGGTACCCCCGTCGAGATTGGGTCACAATACAGTCAGGTGAGTCTCTAACATCAAAATAGCATTAATTTCATAGACCAAACGCATACATGTCCATACACACATACAACACATAGTGTAAAACAGCCATGTATATGCTCTGGACTACTTTGATGTCTGTGTACTGAGTGTATGTAACTATGCAGTGACTGTCTTTCCACTCTGTGTCTGCTCCACAGTGCTTTAATGATGACCTCCATGTCAGGTCAAAGGTCACTTGGTCACTAGCAGCCAGAGCCAATGGCGTTCTGGAGGGCAGGGCGTGGCCAAGGCCCCCTTCCCCCACCCCTAGCACTGCATCTGTGGCCTCCTGCATCAGTGCAGGGAAGCAGTGGGCAGCCCCGGACAGCAGCCAGGCTAACAATTCCCCTACAACAACCAGGAAGTTCCCCATCCCTTCAGGGCCTGTGGCCAGACAGGTCAGGAGAGGCTGTGCTGAGGATGAAGTCCGGTCCCCCCCTCCTACCTTCAAGAGAACCAACACGGTCAGTGCACTTCCTTAGCTGTCAGGAGCTGATGGTGGTGTTGTGTTTTTCACTCTTTGCTCATGTTTTCCCCCAGCTTAAATGTGAAAATGTTTATAATAATATAGTGTTTCCTAACCTATTAACATCCTGCTCTCTTTGACTTTAATATATCATAGATTTAACTTGCGCTTGTTTTTTGAGGGAGCAAGCACAGTGTCATTGCAAGCTTTAATGGAATCATTGGACATAAAGGCTAAATGTTGTTGAGACCACTCTCCATGCAGTAAAAATGACACTAATTTCTCCTCCACTCTTGATCCGAGTAGAGGAGTCCACTGCCAGCATACTTGCACCAGCATCGCCGGGCCCCCTCTGCTGGTCGTAAAAAATGGATGCAACACAACCCCTCCACCAGCCTGGACCTGGGGTCAATTTTGCAGCCCGTCTGCCCCAAATCTACAATCAAAGTGTCTGCTGCCCCCAGTTTGAAGGCCCTGTCCAGGTGTAATCAATATGTGCTCACGCATCAGCCGATGGCCTCCAGTGGTGAGATCCACACCCAACTCATCAAGGTAAATCAGCTGAAATGGTGAAGATACTGTATTCTGGACACACATTGAAATGTTTTAAACTGCACCAAGCAGCACATGCTCGGCCCATGGCAGGTCAATGTGGTGCAACAAGCCTGTTGGAAGGGTCTGCGGTGGACACAATGCACCTAATGCCTCCTGTTTGTTTCCCCTATTCTTCTTCTGTACAGGGTGTGGTCGTGAAAACCAGAGGAGGAGGGCGAGCGGTCCAGTTCACAGAAATAGAGAGCCTGATGCAGGAGCCCACCACAGGCCCAAGGTAGCTTTCCACACATATGTGAACGACAGACAGACACTGCTGACATTATTATAATTAATAGTAATATACTAGTACAGTGCCTGTTCCCCCATTCACCACCTCCCACACACACATACTGCACTCCATCGGGTCCCCCAAAGCGCACTCGCCAGGTTTGAGGTTGATCCAACAAACGGTTCTCAAGATACGCGAAAGACAGTCAGTCATACAGTCCTGGAATTGACAGAATTGAACACAAATTCAGGGGCCAAAACCCCAGGCTCGCCTGCTGCGTGGCCTCGCCTGCTCTATTGGCAGGCGCGGCACACCATTCGCTTAACTTTGCATCACTGAAGACATCACTGTCACTGATGATGCGACAATGCCTATGGCATCATCAGTGCCTATATCATATCTGATGATGTCATAGACATTGTGACATATCATCCAGTGACATTGTTGACCTTAATATCATCTTATGATCTCACTGATGATGTCATAGGCATTGTGACATCATCAGTGGGACAACAATTGAAACAGACAGACAGATATTGCCCACTTGCTCACTTTTATATAAATAAATATAAAGGATTGAATGTGTTGCGCGTCCAAATCGCACAAAAACAGCGCTCTGCACTCAGTCCACCCCCTCAGTTTGAAGTCAATCAGACCAACGGTTGTGGAGAGAACTATGTGAAGGACAGACAGACAGAAAAACAAATAGAGTCCGCACACTGGATTTTAAAGGCTCCTGGTCAAATTGACCAGGAGCCTTTAAAATCCAGTGTGCGGACTCTATTTGTTTTTCTAATTATTATTCATCTGTCCAGCACCTGACTTTTCGTAGATGTGCATGCTCTCCTGTTTTTTCAAAGGACAGACAGACAGACAGACAGACAGTCCTGACGATGGATGGTTGGATGGAGATAATGATGTTTAGAATGTTCACTGTGTCACCATGTCTTGTTTCTGTGAAGGAGAGCACCAGAAGGCAGCCGCACCAAGGAGCACTGGTGGTCCCGCTGGTCCCGCTGGTCCCGCTCTGTTGGTCACGATGAGAAATGGATGGACCACAAGCCCTCCACCACCCTGGACCTGGATAGAGTTTTGCAGCCCGTCCTCCAGAATTCCATCACGGTGTCTGCCCCCATCAGCGAGAAGTCCCTGTCCAAGTGTCAGAAGTACATGATCACACATCAGGAGGTTGCCTCCTCCGGTGGTGAGATCCAGACCCAACTCATCAAGGTAAATAAGCTGAAACGGGGAAGGTTTTAGACACAAATTGAAATGTTTTAACCTGCACCAAGCAGCACATTCTCAGCCCATAGCAGGTCAATGTGGTGCAACATGTCCATTCTTTGACACTGGAAGCCTGTTGGAAGGGTCTGTGGTGGACACAATGCACCTAATGCGTCCTTTTGTCTTTTCCTTTGTCTTTACAGGGTCTGGTGTTTAAAACCAGAGGAGGAGGACATGCCGTAGAATTCACTGACATAGAGACCCTGAGACAGGAGGGAAATCTTGGAAATTGGTTCAATCCTCATCAGGGTCTGTGTCACCTCCCACTCTTCCTGAGCTTTTAAAGGTAAACCACAGTGAAATTAAGGGTAAACAGAATATAGCAGATGCCTTTAATAGGCATTTTATCAATGCAGGCTTAGACACTGTTTCAAGTCTCCCTGTAAATACAAAAGGCAGTGTAGCCAGTAGCCACCACTTTAAGTTGCCCTCGAAATAGTTTTAATTTTCTCTTAATTTCTCCCACTCAGGTGTGCAAAGCTCTATCAAGTCTTGATTGTAAAAAATCTGCTGGTCCTGACCAAATTGAGCCATATTTTTTAAAAACGGCTGCCAATTTGATTGCAAGGCCCATTGCCTCCATTTTTAAGCTTAGTCTAAGCACTGGTGTGATCCCCAGTGTAGGAGCCAAATTTGGTCTGCTATTATTTCTTGTGATTATCTTGTGTAATGCTTTATATGTCCTTGGGGTGTCGCTGTGCCATATTACCTAGGCTCAGGTGATCTATATAGGTACTGGCTTCACTGTGGTTCACTAGGTGTTTGACCCGGAAGGGCAAATGGTTTTTGACCGCTTCGCTGTGGCGTGACATTTGTTTGGTGTGTTCTGCCTTTTCTATGTTTGAACAACAAAATGGAATGTATTCACGTTTGTGCACTGGAGCAATAAATCCACGTTTTTAACTGAAGGACTGCCTCGATCGTTTCCCTACGCAACACAACAATATGGTATCGTATTGAACATCAACAGAGCAAGCGCGGCAGCCAAGCTATCCGGTGGTTAAACAACTCAGTAGCTTACAGTATAGACTGGGCTCCTTTAACATTTTATAAGAGCAAACCAAAGTATTCCCGCCGCACCAGCTCTCAATTCTGGGACTCGCCGCCTGTGGTGTGGTAAAGGCAAGTGTTATTGGAGGTTGAATACGATCAAATGTTACAAAAAGCTGTAGAGCTACATAGCTTCAAAACAGGCTAGAACTCCCTATAGAGGGAAAATATTGTTGGTTGCCGGCTGTTTTTGTTGACAGAGATACAATATTATAATCCTTCATTTCTAAAGTGAAAAACAAACCTTAGGATGCTTTCTCACTGGGAACGATTGCTTTTGTTCTGTTCCGTGCCCCGCGTATGATTGCCCCCCCGCCCTCTCCCCTGCTGGTCAGCTTTCACATTACAACATTTCTTCCGCACTCGGGAACGGAACAGAACACTTGCAGAGTACACTTGTGTCATCAACTACGCAAGTGTTCCGTCCCCGGGCGCGCCAAAGCGTTCCCCAGACCGCCTTTTCAAATGGAACCTACGCTGACCCGGGCACGGAACACAATGTTCACAATCATGAAACAAACTGCAGCTGGGCGTCAATTTGGGGACACGTGTGCTTGGTTCCACTCCCGGGTCCCCAGTGAGAAAGCACCTTAAAGTCGCTGTAGTTGATGGTCACTTATTCATTCAGTCTCATTCAAATGTGGCTGTGATCATTTGAAAAGGGGTTAAAGTCATGGAAAAACCCTGATGGCAAATAAACTAGTCTGACATCATTCTCTGTTCTGCTCTTTTCCTCCTGACAGGGAAGTGTCGTCTGGAGACGTGCCTGGGGCATGTGACACTGGCCAGGGTCAGACAGCTCACTAATCCAAGGACCACAACATACTTCTGGCCATCACATCACATACTGCAGACAGACATTACAATTACAGGCCCCCATCAGCCTCCAGCACAACCAAGAAGCCCTCAACAGGAGGCAAGGTACATAAGAGCCTCGTCCAGCCTCTTATGTGTGTCCATAGATGTATCTGGACAAAATTTTGGTCAACTTTTTTTCAAAAGTCCTTTGTAATGAGTACCCCCATTGAAAATGTGTATAGCAATAGAGTCAGGGTGGAGAGGTGTGTTCTTGTTCCCTCCTTCAGTATCTACTCCCTTCTTGATTTGTTGTCTTATCCTCAGGCTTGATGGCAGTGCCCAGACTTACAATATGTTGATGTCAGAGAGTAGAGAGCTCCCTATAAACACAGATGGGCAAAGTACACTCATTCTTTACAGAGAGGAGAAGAATTTATTTACAGAGAGTAGATGTACAGTTACTGGTGTCAAAAAAAGGCTCTGGTAAAGTGGAAGTACCGATTCAACTTACTGTATTTACTCAAGCAAATGTAAATAAGTACAGGCTCTGAAATGTACAGTACTCAAAAGTATAAAAGTAAAAAGTATTTATACAGGTTCTTTGTGTGCAAAGCTAACTGAACCTCACGCCATTTTATATAATTCAAAGGCTATTAAACTTAAAAGATCCCTGGCAAACATGTTATAAGATGTATAAAATATGTATTTTGTATGTTGATGTGATGTGACACCCTACACTAGAGAGAGAGAGGTGGAGCTAGAACCGTGCATGAATAGAGGGAAAGCACGAGATGAGAGAGACAAACATTACATTGTTTTTGTCTGTTGTGCTTTAAAACTAAAGTAACAAGCCTGTATTTTTATGTAACGTGTTGAAAGTAGACTACAGATATTTGTGTCAAAACGTAGGGAGTAAAACAACATCAGCCTGTGCAGTTCTTATTTTCTTATGTTTTTATTTTTTTGTCATGTTCCACCGTTTACGCACTTAATTTAAATACCTTGAAATGGTGAGGTGCTTTTTTCTTTTTTATGCTACTTTTATATTGGGTTTTGTATGGATTTTAGCCTATTACACCCCATTGTTTGGCAATTGGTTGAAATGCTTTCCCTGCCACTACACTGCACAAGTTATTATACAAGTGGGTATTTGAAAAGACAGCTTGTGATGTGAATATTATTGATAGTGTTTTTATTTTATTTTATTCTGGATATTTTAAAAGACAACTTGTAATATGAATATGATTGATAGTGTATTTGTTGTTTTTTATTCTGCATATTTTAACACGTTCACTGCCAATGACGTGTTTTTACGTCAAACAAAATCCAACCGTTCACTGCCAATGACGTGTTTTTACGTCAAAAAAATCGATTTTGTTTTTTTGACGGTGGGACGTTGATCTAACCCTTTTACGTCTCCTATACCAGAATTGGAGGTATTGAATGTGTATAATCTATTTTACCGACCCACTGAGTGGCGACATGTCTCTCCACAGTAGGAGAGGCGAGCCAAAACTGGAGGGAAAAGCGCGAGGAGGAAGCCGTTCTCATACAGTAAAATGGATGGCGAAAACGCTTTCACTTTCGCGCTGATGCACAGCGGTGGCAACGGTGGGGGGTTCCAAGAATAGATTGGATGCACACTTTGAAACACGCACCATAAATAAGCCCAGAATCGCAAGAGCTTCATCAGAGCTCTCAACCGGACCGCCAAGAAACCAGCGAAACCCATCCAGCGAGCCCCATGCAGACTGCCAGGCAGCAGCAGCAAAGCAGCAACTCGTTTGTCACAGACCCGCCGCAGAGCCAAGGAGGGCGGAGGAGAACGCCCACGGAGGGAGGAGTTGGAAGCAGAGGGGGGTTTCCTGCTGTTATGGAGGAAATTACTGTTCAAAACTATTGTTTAGATGTCTGACGCCAAAAATGAATGGTTAAAGTGACTGTTCTATCGAATTTCACAAAAAGCCGTTTATCTCAGAATAATTTTTCTGACGCTGAAACCATGCTGTATTCAACTGCTAATGCTTACATAACTACTAACTCTACAAACTAACTCTTTTAGACAGAGAAAGCACACATTCTATTAGTTGTTTTGAGATATTGTGTGTTCACAAAATCTTAGCAGAAAATAATCCTCGGGTCTTGAAAGATGAGCCAGAATCCTCAAAAAAACCCTCTGGCAGAACCTACCTACAGTAAAAAAAAAACGGCTGGCAGTGAATGTGTTAAAAGACAACTTTTTGTCTTGTCTTCATGTTTTCTTATGTATTTCTAATCTTTTTGTATGTGGAGCTGTTGGCTTAATATGTCTGTAACTGTATATATTGTAAATAAATGAATTAATAACATGGTGGATACATACTCCTGTCCTGTGGATTTCTTAACCCTGCATGGTTTACCTGTGAACTTTACCAATGACTTGGTACTGTTTGAGCAGCTCCAGCTGGAGGCTGCTGGGTAATAATATCAAAGACGATGGGATATCAAAACAAGGCGAAAGCAAGACACTCCAATTCCAGTCACTTCCTGTAAAGGTGAGACTGGTCAGCCAATGAAGTTTCTACTATTTACAGGCAGCCATCGCAAGCTTGTGACCACGCCCATTTAGGAGACCGGAAGAGTACCATTTCTTATTGGCGAAGCCTGCAGTGAAGTGTCTCGTCTTTGATCATACCCTGGCGAGTTTGACTCATAGACGGGAGAAACTGAGGGGGACCATTTATTGAGCTGAACTCTTTCTTCAACAGATTTGATCAGACGTCTGCTCCCCCCCTGGCTCAGTCACCACCGGCCCTCCCCCTCCTGTGCCCTCCCCCCAGCACTCACTCCCCCTGCTCCAGCCTGTCCCTCACAACACTCCAGGTCAGCAAACAGCTGAAGAGGATCAAGGTAAAGAAGGCGGCGGGTCCAGATGAGATCAGCTCCAGGCTCCTGAAGTCCTGCGCAGACCAACTGTGTGGGATCATCACGTACACTTACAATCTGAGCCTGAAGCTAGGGAAGGTGCCACAGCTGTGGAAAAAATCATGCGTGGTTCCTGTTCCCAAGACCCCGCATCCCAAGGATCTAAACAGCTACAGGCCTGTGGCGCTAACATCCCATCTGATGAAGACACTGGAGAGGCTGGTCCTGAGTTATCTCCGCCCTCTGGTGAGCCCATCAATGGACCCGTTACAGTTCGCCTACCAGCCTGGGATCGGGGTGGACGACGCTGTCATCTTCCTTCAGCACAGGGCCCTCTCTCACCTGGAAAAGCCTGGCAACAGTGTTAGGATTATGTTTTTTGATTTTTCCAGCACATTTAACACCATACAGCCTGCGCTTCTGAGGAACAAGCTGGAAATCATGGGTGTGGATCCTCTCCTGTCAGCATGGACCCTGGACTATCTTACAAACCGACCACAATATGTGAGGGCACGGGACTGTGTGTCCGACACGGTGGTCTGGAGTACAGGGGCCCCGCAGGGAACGGTCCTGGCCCCGTTCTTTTTCACTGCACACACACTGCAGACTTCACACACATCACCCCCTCCTGTCACCTGCAGAAGTTTTCTGACGACTCTGCGATCGTCGGTCTCATCACTGGAGACGACGACGCAGAGTACAGAGGACTGATACAGGACTTTGTGGACTGGTGCCTGCGGAACCACCTCCAGCTCAACGCCGGGAAGACCAAGGAGCTGGTGGTGGATTTCCGCAGGCGTGGTCCCCCACCCCCAACTCTGGTGAACATATATATATATATATATATATATATATATATATATATATATATATATATATATATATATATATATATATATATATATATATATATGTGTGTGTATATATATATATATATATACACAGTTCAAAATACATACTACAGCATACATGGGCAAACTACGGCCGGATGCGGCCCGCGGGCACCACCTGTGTGGCCCGCGATGGAATTGCATTTTTTTTTTTTTTTTTACACAGTGCACCTGAACGCAACATGCAAAATACCCGCTGAATAAGTGTCCAAATGTTCATGTCATTCTGGCCAATACTCCACTTCTGTTATAGCATTTCAGTCTGGAATATGGAATATCTTTCAATAATCTTTATGACTAAAAGGCTACATTGAATTAGAAATTTAAATAATTAACTCGTTGGTTTTGGATTTATTTAGCTTCAAGACTGCATTTTTGTTCGTGTGACCCTCAACACAGGCTTTGATCATCCCGGGCCAATTACTGATACTTATGCTTAAATTAACCCACTCATATTCTGATTTATTTCAAGAAAAACATTTTGGCTAGTGGAAATTCTAATTGGCTGGTAACTTTAAAATCTAGCAGCCATATTGGCAGGTGGTCAAAAAAGTTAATTTCAAGCCCTGAGAGCAGGTGGTGACATAGGAGTGAGTGAGAAAAGGATGAAATATTGGTGGTTAAGACTGAATAATGACATCACAACTGTTAATTTAAAATGAGTTATTCCTCTAAACGTGGCTTCAAATGCACCAAATTTTTCACGCTGGCGCCGTTCGGCCCTCAGCAAAACCTGGTAGCGAGGACATTTTTTGTGGCCCTCTCTATCATCAAAGTTACCCATCCATGGGTTACGGCATGACAATATTTGTTCGGCCCCCGGCAACAATCTGGGTTTCTCATGTGGCCCCCCATGAAAAATAATTGCCCACCCCTGTACTACAGCATGCGCTGGGACGCGTCATCAGTGATGTTACCTGGGGTCGTAAGGTGTTTCGGGTCTGTCGTACATCATACACCCTCACCCAGTAGATCCAGCCGAGGCCGATTAAGACCCCGACCCTCGTCCCAGAAGCAGCCACTCATGGATTAGCCTTCCTACTCTGTCTGCAACGTTGCCCGCGGAAGGGTTGATCATGCCCCAATCCACTGCAATAGAGCTAGTGCTACACCGCAGCATTGAAAGACCCTTCGGTGCATGGAGGTCTAAGGCCCTGTGGATGAATCCAGGCTGCGCTCCTCCTTCGTCTCACCAGACCCTCCCGGGGAAAAGGCAATCCTACTATGCCGCACCATAGGCAAAGAGGATGCCTCAAGAAGGCCTGTGCGCTGCACGTCATTCGCCTGCGCCAAGCACCTCGCTCTAGCCTGAAGGACCCCAGGCCGCGCCGATCTTTACACAGCTTTTCAGGAGGCTAATCCGTAGCGTTTGAGATTGAGATTGAGATTGAGAAAACTTTATTTATCCCCAAGGGGCAATTCAGTTTCTACAGTTCATCACCGTTGCAGGTAAACACATTGTATCTCAGTCCTAAATCACAGGATACAAAATACAGACATACACAAGAAGATAAACAAGAGAGAAGCTCAGTGTGATCAAACCGAGGTGAAGTGCATTTTGGTTCCTCGTGTCCTTCAGCATACATGAATCGGAGCCTGGATTTCTCCCTCACGAGAGAGCCAGGCTGGGAGAGAGCCAGGCTGGGCCAAATATACATACATACATACATACAGACATACATACATACATACATACATACACACACACATATATATATATATATATATATATATATATTAGGGATCTTGCACACTCGATTCCTAGGCGCGCCCGCTGCGCGGCCTCTCTCAGTTGGCCCTGCAGCTCTCTCAGTTGGCCCTGCAGCTCTCCCAGTTGGCCCTGCAGCTCTCAGCTGGCCCTGCAGCTCGCATACGCCTGGCTGCTCCTTGATGGCATACTTCAGGGATGCTGGATCACCTGTCCTGGAGCTGGCAACATTCAGCTGTCCATGGGCTGTCCATGGCTGAAGACGGGGGTCTGAAGGCAGACTCCCACTTTTTTGTCACATCACTGATCAACAGACAGAGCCCCAGCTCCCATTCATATTACTAGGGATCTCATGCGATCGATTCCTAGGCTCGCCCGCTAGGCGGCCTGGCCCGTCCTGCAGCTCGCCAAGCTGGCCCTGCAGCTCACATTCGCTGCGCGGCCTTGCCCGCAACTCAACTTTAAAACAGTCAAGACAAGGGGTGTATCTCATTCAATCTTTGGACTACAAAGATAAAAAAAAATATATATATATCACCAGAAAGCCTACATTCTCCTCTTCCAACAATGTATAAAACTCAAAATGTGTTTCAGGGTCAATGTAACTGATTTTGATAGAGCACATCACATATTAAAATAGCCTTTAACCTCACCACAGCTTCAGATATTACACTGTGTACCTCAGATAGGTTAAGGTGATTTGTGACATGAAGTAGCCTAACAAATCAAGGGAATCAGATTCCTTGAACAGTTTAATCCAACTATTTGTATTTCACAGCAATATCCAACATGTACAACATCAGTCATTGCTTGATTAAAATTGAAAAATTCTTTCCTAAATTAACTAACACACGCCCACACAGTCACAGTGTGCGCCGAGTTCAAGGGGGGCCTTGACACAGTCACGTGGGCCAAAGTTCAAGGGGGGCCTTGACACTTGTGAGATGACCCTCCCACCACTTTTTCGGGCTTGCTTTATTTGATAGTCCCGACAGGAGACGCACGCACGCACGCACGCGCAAGCACACACACACGGCTTGCTTTGTTTTGAGTCCGGAGCGCGCGGCCGCTCGTTTTTGTTGTGTTGGACAAAGTGCCGAGAAGAATCGGGAGAGGAGCCATTGAGCCAAATCTTTCCAGATGTAACTAGAAGCAGCCATAATGCCATATGGTTTCTTTTTACGACACGTGACACCAGGTATGTGCTTTTTATGACGTTATGCAGCGTCTCTCGCTGTCAGTGGGAGCTAGCTCTCATTGTCATGTTTGATCAGCGACATGGCTAGCTAGCCGCTAACGTTAGCTTGAGCTAGCTCTCACTGTATCGACTGTAAATGCAGTGAACAGGGACCTAGCCAACGAACGGCCTTACCCGATACAACTCTGCACCATTACAGAGACGATGGCTCACTACCTGTTGACAAGATATTCCAGATATTATCACACACAATTTTAACGAAATTGACAACTTTGGTAATAATGAGATAGGATCCGCTCCGGTGATCCCAATCAACTGCGCGCCTCTGTCATTAATAGCTGGTTTGAATGTTGTTTACCAGACCGAGCAGCTGCAGACAGATGTCGCATTCCTTTGTGTCATGACTCGAGCATGTCATTTCTGCACAAACAACTATGGCAATGCCTTCGCTGTAACGTTAACGCCTGTTGAATTGGTGTGTTCGCTGACCCGGTTCGAGACAGAATTATTATGGCTAGCTTAATTGTCTTATACTGGCAGGTATGTGGGGGTTAGCATGCAAGCCCAAGCATCCCCTTAACCGGGCTAATCTTAATTTGTTGATTGGGTTATTAGATCTTTTTTTTTTTTGTTGCGTGGATTAACGCAGGCATCGGGTTATATCATTGTCACTGGATCATATAACAGTTGCAGTTTAGCCATGGGCATGTATGGCAGTGTCTGACAGCTAGACAGTAGCAAGGCTGTCACCAAATGTTCAGTAAATAACCATATAAAGGTGTATGCTTTTATTCATTAATTTGCGTCAGGTTGTAGTTTCATTCGTTTTAACAGCTTATTCATACACGCCTACAAGAAATAACGCCAAACGTAAAGCTGGACGTTTGGGAGAACAGACACACCTCTTTCCCAAAACGACCCCCTCCTTCCCCCAAGTTCTTCTTCTTCTTCTTCTTCTTCTTTTTTATTTCCGGCAGTGTAGACGCTACTAGGCGTATTACTGCCCTCCACAGTTCAAATGAAATTTGATGTCTTCTTTATATTTACAGTGTTCATCATGTATCCACCCATAGTGCTCCCATTCACTCTATATATATCCATTCTACTGCTCAGTCGTCGGGAACTCATCCCTCAGCGCCTTCTCAATCTCCTCTCCAGAAATGTCCACAACATTCAAGAACCTTCTAGCTGCATCCATCATCATCTTAATCTTTTCCTTTTTTCCCTTGATCTGCTCTGTACAATTAATCACCATGGCCATAAATGTCAAAAATCCTTTTTTGTCCACACAAATGATTTGTTCAACTCCCTTCTGTTTCTTCTCTGGTTCCTTTTCAATTTCTTCCATTTTATCACTCTCATTCTCCACTCTTTTAACAGCTTCAGCATATGACATACCCTTCTCTTTTACCCTAATCTGATTCACTTTCACCTCATTTACTCTCCTTGGGCATTGCTTTGAACCCGCATGATGATCACCATCACAGTGTAGGCACTTTGCCTTGTCTTCCTCTAAACACGTGTCTCTCTCACACTCCTTTCCCCCACATTCCCCCAAGTTGAACATGAAAGACGAGTATAGAGAGGTCCAGGGATGACGTATTTTTGTAGGCTGAATGCGGAAGTCCCGAACTTCCTGGTTCCACACTGTTTCTGTCTATGGGATTTTTGAATGGGTTTTTGGCGATATGCTTCAAATAATGTCTGTGGGCAACGCAAGTTTAATCAAACGCGAACCAAGGTTCAGCGGGATAATCTTCACACATGAGGACCACTTTCATGAGTTTTGTAGCGTAAATGCGAGCCCTAGAAGTAAAATGCTCGAGCTAAGCTAATCCTGAACTACACACTGTCGCATAGGCTTCACGTCACGTCAGCACTCAACCTGGACTGTTGTTGATGTGTGCACTGATTACCTCGGGCTGAACGGGGCTGAACCAGGTGAGGGAAAGAGAATTTCCGTGTTCGCCCTTTGAAGTGGTGACGTTATTGACGTATATATCCACATCGACTCAGCAGTGTAGTCTCATTTAGCCGTTTGCTAGCTAGCCGCCCGTTTAACGGCATGTAAAAGCTTCAAAACTCATAAAAGTGGTCTTCATGTGTGAAGATTGTCAGGATCGGAGTGAGAAGTGTGGATCTAATCGCGGGTAGTTGATGACCACGGGAAACTTGGTAGGTCTGGAGAAGCTGGGGTGTTGTGGAACTTGGTAGCTTGAAAGCTGGGGCTGCACTGTTCGAGGTTTTGGGAACGGTTGCAGAGAGATTGCAGAGTTGCTGGTTGCAGGAATTGCAGGTTGCAGACGTTGCTAGAGTTTGGTATGATCCTAGTTTAGATTATGAATCACTGGCCAGAGCCTGCTGGAACAGGCCTTTATAGATCCGAGCATGACACCACCTGTGCTATGACATCATACCGTTTGTGACATCATCAGAGACATGACATCACCTGTGCTATGACATCACTAGCGAAGGGCATGAAAGACACTTATGAACCATGACACAGTACCCTCCCCTCAACGGACGTCACCTGGCGTCCAATGATGGCATCTGGGAGACAAAAAATCCGTAGGTTCTGGTGGAGGTGCTCTTCCGCAGGTGGTTAGACGCAGGTGGTTAGGCCCCAAAGGGGGTGTAAGAGAGTGAGGTGCTCTTCAGCAGGTGGTTAGATGCAGGTGGTCAGACCCCAAAGGGGGTGCAGGACAGTGGAGGTGCTCCTCCCTAATACAGGATATCGAAGCCATAGATGGACCGATACGTGGATAGAACTTCCACCGGGTCCGGTGGATCCTCTGGGACCGGCCATCCCCCGGGGCACGATCCAAACATGGGAGGCTGGGGACCATCAAAAGGGTCAAATGCCGCCGTCTCCGAAGGCAGAGCCGCAGGGGGATCTGACACAGCGAGGCCTGCCCTCCCGACCTGTAGTTTGGGGAGGTCACCCACCGTCTCCTCCTTTAAACGCCTCTTATTTCTTCTTGCTCTTGACCGAGGGCTGACGACACTACGGGAGCCTCCCAGCATGAGTTGTTGGTCCAGCATGAGTTGTTGGTCAAGGACAGGAATTGGCTGCTGCTGGGGTACGGGTTCAGACTCGGCGAGGGGAAGGTCCACAGGTCGTGCCTCAGGTACAGGTTCAGACTCGGCGAGGGGCAGGTCCACAGGTTGTGCCTCAGGTTGTGCCTCAGGGCCAGCAGACTCGGAGGCCCCCTGCGGGGGGACGGAGCCGATCTGCAGGCAGCGATTGAGCTTCCCAATGAGACGGTCGACAGTCCTCTCCAACTCGTTAACCCTCTTGGAGACACACTGCCACTCCTGGGTCCTGCAGGGAGCGCTACCCAACCGTACAGATCTTTCGGCTGGACACGTAGAGTCTTGATCCACTGAGAGAACCACGGGCCGGCGAGCGGTGGGACCACTTACTGGACGCCGGGAGCAGGAGGAGAGGTAATGCCCGGCTCGGCCACAGTACAGGCAGCTCCGGGTGTCCAAACGGCGCTGCCTCTCCTCTGGTGTGATGCGAACCCTGCCGGTCAGATCATGGTACAGATGGCTGCCGGGACTCGAATGTGGCTGCCCCTGCTCTGGGATGACGCGAACTCCCCCCCAGAATATGCCCTTAGCAGCTGGAGGCGGCCGAGAGGCAGAGCTAAAAGCAACGGCCGCTGTAGACGGGGGAGTAGCAGGTCTGGAAACCTCCGGAACGGCGGTGCGCTCGGAAGCTGGGGCTTCGAGACGATCTAGGCGGCCAATCAAGAGGGCGTGCCGATCAGCGGCTGCGGAAGCCAGAGCCTGGATTGCTTTTTCCTGCTGGGCGTGCCGATCAGTGGCTTCGAAAGCCAGAGCCTGGATTGCTTTTTCCTGGTGGGCAATCAGGCGTCTTGACTCGAGTGCGAGGTCTTGCGGAGGCTGCGGGGTGACACCCTGGGGGCCTAGCCCTTCGAGACGATCTAGCCTTCTATCGAGACGATCTAGCCTTCGATCTAGGTGCTTAAGTATGATATGGAAGTCTCCGAACGTGATAGGACGAGTGGAGACATCAGGATGAGTGAAGGTATCAGGATGAGTGGAGATATCCAGCTGACCGCCTGGTGGGTCAGCTGAAGCGACCGGCCGGGTAACTGGCGTTGGGGCGACTGATTGCCCAGAAGCTGGGGCAGGAGGGGCAGGGGGGGCAGGAGACTGCGGAATGACGCCCTGGGGGCCTCGCCCGTTGAGACGATCCAGCCGGCCAACCAGGAGGGCGTGCCGATCATCGGCTTGGGAAGCCTTGAAAGCTACGTCCCGAAGGATGTCATCGAGGAGCGCCTGCCCCCGTTGCATTTCAGAAACAGCAGAAATCAGCGCTGTCAGGGGGGTGTCGCCTGGTGGACCACCTGACGTGGCCGGCGGGGAAACTGGGGTCTCGGGGGCCTCCTCCTTGACTGGCGGAAGTGTGTCCGCTGGATCCGCTTTAGAGTGATTGGGGGCCTCCTCCTTGATTGGGGTGAGAAATTTGCCCGCTAGATCCATTTCTGAGTGATTCATACTGTCAGGATCGGAGTGAGAAGTGTGGATCTAATCGCGGGTAGTTGATGACCACGGGAAACTTGGTAGGTCTGGAGAAGCTGGGGTGTTGTGGAACTTGGTAGCTTGAAAGCTGGGGCTGCACTGTTCGAGGTTTTGGGAACGGTTGCAGAGAGATTGCAGAGTTGCTGGTTGCAGGAATTGCAGGTTGCAGACGTTGCTTGAGATTGGTATGATCCTAGTTTAGATTATGAATCACTGGCCAGAGCCTGCTGGAACAGGCCTTTATAGATCCGAGCATGACACCACCTGTGCTATGACATCATACCGTTTGTGACATCATCAGAGACATGACATCACCTGTGCTATGACATCACTAGCGAAGGGCATGAAAGACACTTATGAACCATGACATCATCAGTGATCGATGACATCATAGTCGGAATGATGACGTCAAAGTAGGGATGATGACGTCATCCTAACACGTTACTAAACACATGTTACTAAACACTGGTTCGCGTTTGATTAAGCCAGCGTTGCCCAGAGAGATTATTAGAAGCATCGCGCCAAAAACCCATTCAAAACTCCCATAGGCGAAAACTGTATGGAACCAGGGGCGTTAGCATCGATGATTTCCGGACTCGTTACTGGACCTCTCTATTGCAGCACTCCCATCCTTGCGAAACAAATATAGGAGAAAGGGCCCTCAGATTTTGAGATACCCCTACCCGAGGTAGAACAAAACACAACAATGATTTTTCTTATCTTTAGGGTCTCCCATTAATTAAATGGATTGTTGTAACATTTTATTTTATTCATTTATTTATTATTATTAAGGACTGCACAACAGAGTCGGCAGAATTTGCTTTCGGTACAGCATGTTACACCACATAGCTACTGTGTCAGCATAGACATTACAATACATAGACAACAAATAGCAACATAAATACAGGACATTCAACATAGACAGAGATGAGCGGTATATGGTGAAAGAATTCAAAGGTGGGTGGAGTTCAGTGACCTGATGGCAGTGGGGGAAAAGCTGTTTTTGAACCGGTTTGTTTTGGTGGAAATGGATCTATAGCGCCGGCCAGAGGGCAGCAGTTGGAACAGATGGTTAGTTGGGTGAGATGAGTCAGAAACTATCTTTTGTGCTCTTGTTGTGATTGTGCGTTTATGGTAGAGTGAGTCTAGTGATGGGAGTGGGGTGCCTATGATTTTTGAAGCTTTTCTGATTATGCGTTGTAGTTTGTTTCATGAATGGCTGTCCAGACTGCCGTACCAGACTGTTATGGAAGAGGTGAGGATGCTTTCGAGGATGGCTGTGTAGAACTGGAGGAGCAGATTGCGTTTGACTTTTTTTTGCTGTTCTGTAGAACTACCCCAATCCCTGAATAAGAGCCAATACAAATTAGGTGGCAAAGGTGACAAAAGGTGACAAAAAAGCCCATAACTTGAGAATGCTCACTCTTTTTCTCATCAGATTTGCTGAGGTATGAACCAGGTGGCTGCCCTAGATCACCAAATAGTCAGACAATGATTTACCTAAAAAGATCATGAATTATAGTCCTGTAAACATAGCTTTAGTTTAGGCGGAAATTGTACTTTGTGGTGATAGGAACATAAGACTCCATCACTTTTCTCTCATTTATCAGAAAAACAAAAATCCCTAAAAATATACCATTACTGAGTTGTCTATGGTTCTATTGAATACTGACCAGTAGTTGTATGGAGATATCTGGTACAGTTCTATTGCAAATGAGATTACTTTAGACATAGGCCTACGGCTGTGCGATTAATCGATTTTGAATCGTAATCGAATTAATTAGTTAGGACGATGTTAAAAAAATGAAAATCGTAAAATCGTTTTTTTTTTTTTTTTTTTTTTTATTAATTTTTTTTTTTTAATTTAAATTTAATTTTCACTTTAACTAGGGTAAGTACGTTACGCGGGGCGGCTCTCTCTCATGTACGCATGCTGCTACTTGTGTAAAGTCTCTCTAGAGGCTGTGATACTGGCTACTAAAAACAGCAGCACAATGGACTTATTTCAACACCTCCGACCAAAAAGCAGCTTGTTGCACTGCAGGCTGTAGCCTACAAGATAACGATTGCCACAACACACTCACGCGCGCACACGAACACAGACATTATCACCGGACGATGAAACGTTGCCAGTTCACATAATAACAAAACAACACGTGAGGCCACCGAGTACTGATAGATTGGCTGTATTCATGGCTGCCTCAGCTGACTCACCTGTCCCTGTGTGTCTGAATTTCCCGCTAACTGCTATCGCAGTTCCACGCATTCCTGTTGTGACTTTGTGTTATTCTAGTACAGATATAACTCCGAGCACGGGTGGTCGCTTAGACACTAATATAATTATCTCACGGAGGAACACGCAAATCCACCAGTGTCAAGTTAGCAAGCAACAGCCAGGAAGTTAAGCATAGCAGCGGCAAGCTAAAACAGGAAGTTGAGTTGTTCTACCTTCAGAGTAAAAGCGTAAATTGTCAATTATGGAAAAAAGGGGGGAAAAGAGCTCTGCAGGGCAACAAATGTTTAGAGAAGTATAATAGTATAATAAATCGAAATCGAAATCGAAAATCGAGTTTTGAGAGAAAAAATCGTCAATTTTAGTTTTAGGCAAAATCGCACAGCCCTAGGCCTACTACCTCTTCTCTGAAACAGTCAAATTAGGTCATTCCGAATTCCGAATAAGTGGCATAATACTACTACTACTACTACTACTACTACTACTACTACTACTACTACTACTACTACTACTACTACTAATAATAATACATTTTATTTGGTGACACCTTTCAAAACACCCAAGCTCATTGTACAGCGCATAAAAGAGACATAACATTCTAAAAGATCATACATAAAAACAAGCATGGCAAACACCAGCATCATTAAAATACAACGATCGTAGATAAAAGAAAAGACAGGAGATACACACGGCAGGCAAATAACAGATTAAGTGCTGTATATGATTAAAGTGAGTAGGCCAATTTGAACAGGTGGGTTTTGATGTGGGATTTGAATGTGGTGAATGGAGTCAGACTGTTGGATGTGTGATGGCCAAGAGTTCCAGAGTCTGGGTGCAGAGCAGTTGAAGGCTCTAGCAGACTAGCACCCATGGTACTGAGGCGAGAGAGAGAGAGAGAGAGAGGGGGGGGGGGCAGGAGGCCAGCTGAGGAAGAGCGTAGGGAGCGGGAAGGGGTGTATTCCTGGAGGAGGTCAGAGAGATGGGTGGGTGCTAGGTTGTGTAGGGCTTTGTAAGTGAGCAGAAGGTTTTTGTAGTGAATGGGGAGCCAGTGGAGTTGAATGAGGACAGGGGTGATGTGTTCAGATGATTTAGTGCAGGACAGGTGATGATTCTGGCATTTGGAGTTAGGGATGTCAATTTTCGGTTAATTTCACTTTCGATTAACCGACGCTAATAATCGATTAACCTATCGGTTAATTCATAATTTTTTAATATTAATTTTTTTTTTTTTTTTTTTTTGTCTATTTACTCAATGAGCTCATGCCCAAACAAGGCGTGTCTATTTAGATGCTGAAATGTTAATGCTTTTTGTGTTAGAATTATGCCTTTATTTTTTGTTGGCTTTGCTGAAATTTATAAGTTTATTGCCACATTTTGATCAGGTAATCATTCCAAAATCATTCTGGCTCTTATATGGATGACAAGGAAATATATTTTTGAGAGCTTTATTTCCTGTTTATGTAAACATTACAACAACAACAATCTGTTATTTCTTTTGATTTTTTCACATTAGGCCTACTGTCTTTTGCAGCATAAAAACTTAAACAAAATATAGCCTATTTCGATTTGCTGCCAACAATTGAACAAAATTTGAACAAAATAGTTGCATGATGCAAAACACTGTGCAAAATCTGCAAGGAAACTCAAAAAACGTGTCAATTTTTTTTTTTTTTTTTTTTTTTTTTAAATATTAACTGATAGACCGACAGCAATAACCGAACAACGACGTTAGCGACGGTTAATCGATTAACGGTTAACCGTTGACATCCCTATTTGGAGTCTGTTGAGCTATTTGGTGGGTAGGCCAGAGAGAAGAGAGTTGCCGTTATCAATCTGGGATGTAACAAATGTGTGGATGAGGACTTCGGTGCTGTGTTGGGACAGGGATGGGCGGAGTCTGGTGCCCTGTGTGAACGTAGCCTAAGCCCTCGTTCACACAGGACGCCGAAGCTGTACCTACGCTGAACCCACAAGTTTCATTTCGGCGTCCTTTTTAACAGGCGAAGCCGTTCACACCACCCGCGCGCGTGCCACGCTCACGCCGTGCCGAAGCCACGCTCACGCCGTGCCGAAGCCACGCTCACGGCGTGCCAAAGCCACGCTCACGCCACGCTGAAGCCACGCCGAAGCCACGCTGACGCCGTGCCAAAGCCACACTCACGCCACGCTGAAGCCACGCTGACGCCGTGCCGAAGCCACGATCACGCCACGCTGAAGCCACGCTCACGCCACGCTGAAGCCACGCTCACGCCACCCTCACACCACGCTCACGCCACGCTGAAGCCATGCTCACGCCACGCTGAAGCCACGCTCACGCCACGCTGACGCCACACTCACGCCACGCTGAAGCCACGCTCACGCCACACTCACGCCACGATCACGCCACGCTGAAGCCACGCTCACGCCACGCTGAAGCCACGCTCATGCTGAAGCCACGCTCACGCCACGCTGAAGCCACGCTCACGCCATGCTGAAGCCACGCTCACGGCACGCTGAAGCCACGCTCACGCCACGATGAAGCCACGCTCACGCCACGCTGAAGCCACGCTCACGCCACGCTGAAGCCACGCTCACACCACGCTCACGCCACGCTCACGCCACGCTGAAGCCACGCTGAAGCCACGCTCACGCTCACGCCATGCTGAAGCCACGCTCACGCCACGCTGAAGCCATGCTCACACCACGCTCACGCCACGCTGAAGCCACGCTCACGCCACGCTGAAGCCACGCCGCGCTGAAGCCACGCTCACGCCACGCTGAAGCCACGCTCACGCCACGCTGAAGCCACGCTCACGCCACGCTGAAGCCACGCTCACGCCACGCTGAAGCCACGCTCACGCCATGCTGAAGCCACGCTCACGCCATGCTGAAGCCACGCTCACGCCACGCTGAAGCCATGCTCACACCACGCTCACGCCACGCTGAAGCCACGCTCACGCCACGCTGAAGCCACGCTCACGCCACGCTGAAGCCACGCTGACGCCGTGCCGAAGCCACGATCACGCCACGCTGAAGCCACGCTCACGCCACGCTGAAGCCACGCTCACGCCACCCTCACACCACGCTCACGCCACGCTGAAGCCATGCTCACGCCACGCTGAAGCCACGCTCACGCCACGCTGACGCCACACTCACGCCACGCTGAAGCCACACTCACGCCACGATCACGCCACGCTGAAGCCACGCTCACGCCACGCTGAAGCCACGCTCATGCTGAAGCCACGCTCACGCCACGCTGAAGCCACGCTCACGCCATGCTGAAGCCACGCTCACGGCACGCTGAAGCCACGCTCACGCCACGATGAAGCCACGCTCACGCCACGCTGAAGCCACGCTCACACCACGCTCACGCCACACTCACGCCACGCTGAAGCCACGCTGAAGCCACGCTCACGCCACGCTCACGCCATGCTGAAGCCACGCTCACGCCACGCTGAAGCCATGCTCACACCACGCTCACGCCACGCTGAAGCCACGCTCACGCCACGCTCACGCCACGCTGAAGCCACGCTCACGCCACGCTGAAGCCACGCCACGCTCACGCCACGCTGAAGCCACGCTCACGGCACGCTCACGCCACGCTGAAGCCACGCTCACGCCACGCTGAAGCCACGCTCACGCCACGCTGAAGCCACGCTCACGCCATGCTGAAGCCACGCTCACGCCATGCTGAAGCCACGCTCACGCCACGCTGAAGCCATGCTCACACCACGCTCACGCCACGCTGAAGCCACGCTCACGCCACGCTGAAGCCACGCTCACGCCACGCTGAAGCCACGCTCACGCCACGCCAAGACTGGCGGGCGGCTAATTTAATACATCCATGCTTGGAAGTCGCGGGAGCAAAGACCTGTGGTGTAATCTCAGTACATGATGTTGACCTGTTGATGATGTCACGGGGTCGGGGGAGGATCAGTTCCGGGTTCACGAGATTCGCTGTCATGTACTGTTCAATGATGAACACAAGATTCTGAAAATTTTGAATTGAATTTTGAAATAGGAATGTGGAAACTGAATAATTTCAAAGCAAATAAATTCAGTTTAAAATTATGCTATTCAGATTCAGTTTTTCAACTCACATTAAAAAATAAAAATTTCAAAATAAAAAACAGCAATTCAATTTCAAAATGAAAAAATTCGAATTCAAATAGAGCAATTCAAATTCAAATATAGCAATTCAATTTCAAAATGAAAAAATTCGAATTCAAATAGAGCAATTCAATTTCAAAATGAAAAATTTCGAATTCAAAAAGAGCAATTCAAATTCAAAATTCAAAATTTCAAATTCAAGTTGAGCAATTCGAATTCAATTTGAGGTGGCACATAAATCAGCCCATACAGAATGGACGGTTAAAGCATAGACTCTTGCTTACTTTAAAACTTGTATTATCAACATACATATAACGTAACGTTCGCTCTAGTCTAGCTGCTAAGGATACCCCACTGGTGTCTCACTGTTATTGTTCCCGGGAACAACATGCACTAGTAGGAACTAACAATCCTATTGTTTACATTTCCCGGTGTAACCGGTAATACCGGTCTGGTCACGTGCTTATCATTCGGTGTGAAAATGTTCACACCGTGGCATCACTAGTCTTGTGTGAACAGTAAGGCGTACGTTCAGCTTGTGCCTGCTTCAAGCTTCAGTTCTGCTTACGTTCGGCGTCCTGTGTGAATGTAGGCTAACACAGGGAGAGCAGCAGCAGATGATTCTGTGAGCTCCTTGCCCTTCCACAGATCTGTGGAATAGCCTTAAGGCAAGGAGCAGCAAAAGACCCCCAGGTACAGAACAGAGCGAGCAACAATGACAACAGAAATGACATTGTTTAAGTCAGATATAGCATGAAGGAGGAGCTGGGGAGGAGGTGGGTTGCAAACAGGCTTGCAGAGGAAGCAGCAATAATTGGCCCAATTCCACAGCAGCTAGTAGCGCGGTCCCGCTCCGCTCGACTCGACTTTTGGTCTCATCCCACCGTCAAAAACCGGCCCAGCTCGGTTTGATTTGAGGCCGAGTCGTGCTACTTTTGGTCCCTGCCTCGTCGGGGTACTTCGGGCTGGCGAGTAGGTCCCAAATGGTGACGTAAAACTCTGATGGCTACTGATTGGTCAGAGAGAATCGTGTTTACTCTGTCTACTGACTGTCAATGCAATGCTGGCGGCTGCATACCAGTTTAGTGGTCTTACCTTATCTTCTGTTATGTATATTTCCATCAGTATTTTGTGTCGCTGCCTTCACCTCCGGTGAAATAAAATCGTGGCGGGTGTTCAATTGTCTGAGAAAAAAGTCTGCTGCTCGCTCAGGGAGCTCTGTAGCTGAGTGGAGGCTGCAGCGCTCCGCTAGGCCGCAGCGGGTGTTTGGAAGCCCCGGTCTTGCCTGGTGAGAGGCTGCGGGGTAGAGGCTTCACTCTGTTGCGCCTCTCCCGTCCCCGCACAGCGCAGCGCATGCCTGTGATATCATTCTCTTGGCCGATTGTCACATTTGCCCATGTACACTGTAGGTCATTTAGAGGCACCAGTATTTCATAAACAGTTTAAAAGTTCTGTGGATGGATTTAATTGTAACGTTATGTTATAGCCGAAGGACAGATATGCGGTCGCTATTTTTAGACGACCAGCTGTGGGCGGGGGTGGGTGGGGGCAGATGATCCGCGGTGGAAGCAAAACGTCCATAGGGCTGATACGATTAGAGCCGAGTGGTGACGAGCTGTACAGGGCAGTAAAAATGTGGTGGAAATGAGCCATATGACAGGCAGAGTAAAGCAGGTTTAAATAGGCCGCCCCTTTTGAGTTGAGCCAATTGCATCAATTGAGCCGTGTGTGTGTGTGTGTGTGTGTGTGTGTGTGTGTGTGTGTGTGTGTGTGTGTGTGTGTGTGTGTGTGTGTGTGTGTGTGTGGCTGGCTGGACAATCACCCACTGCCCTACCCCAGTGAGAGACAGAGAGAGGTGTTGTGTGGTTGTGAAGAGGAAGGAGGAGGAGAGAACGAGTTGATGGTGTTAAAAAATAGCTGCAGGGCTGAGCTGCTGTACCCTAATTACCTCACTAAAGGTTATGAGTAAAACACACACACACACACACACACACACACACACACACTTTGACAGCCCTATGGGGGAACTGTGAATACAGTGAAGTGAGTTTAGCAGCTTGGGGGGAGTGGGGTGGTGGCTAGTGTGTGAGGGTCTCCCTCACAGTGTCAAGGTGAAGACCCCCGACACCTTTCAGTCAGACAGACACACACTCACACTCTTTTTGTATACCTCTGCTGGCGAGAGCGTGGATGGCTGGAGGCATTCTCTTTTTGGGTTGTCCGTATGTACGTCCGTCCATGCGTCCCATGCTCGTTTCAATCATGAGAGACCAGTGGGTCAAATTTGACAAGCAAGCATTAATGCCTATTTAACTTAGCCTGTAAATTTCATGTACATTCAATGTAAACTCTTATTTAACTCTGACTGTAAATTCATGTAAATCCACTGCCTATTTAACGTCTATTTAACTCAGTCTGTAAATCTCATGTAAATCCAACGTAAATTAATATTTATCATCCACAGAACACTTCACCACTCATGTACATATTGTATATATTTACTCGATTTGATTGCACTTTGCAACTTTGTGATTGTTTTTAGTTATCTTCCTACTTCTTATCTCTGTATATTGATGTGACCGCTACGCTGCATACAGACACTAAGACAAATTCCTCGTATGTAACTTGCATACTGTGGCAATAAAAGTGATTCTGATTCTATTCACAAATGGCATGGCAACTCATTCTTTGGCGTAATGACTCTGTGGTAAGATGCCCCTCTTCTTGTGGTGAGAGAGGAGGGCATCTGCTCAGTCTAGGATAGAGAATCCCCCAAAAAGAACGAGCTCAAATGAAAAAATACTTTTTTTCTATTTTAGATCACATCCGTGGGTATTCAGTGCACCTATTTAATAATGTATGCACACACAAAAACACTCAAATTAAATTTATTTCCTTTTCCACACTTTTTCACATCAAACGTAAATTTTTCAGGATTTCATTTAAACTGTAATCTACAGTTTGCTGACGTCAGTCAGAACTATCACATTTCTACCCCATTTCAATCAATCATATCACAACATGACAGCTGTCAATCAATCTTCTTTTCGAGGAGAACATTCTGAGCAGGCAAGATGGCTGCCTAGTACCTGTAACCTGGGCAGAATTTTCTTGCCCATAAATGTTAATATACTTGGCCAATAAGTATGTATGTATGGCTAAGTATGTGTTCTGACCGACAGACCCAACAGCCAACAGTCAAGGAGGCTATGGAGATCAGGAGACGTGCCGAGGGCACCATCAACAGGGGGCCTACATGCTCTCCCCCACCTGGGATACTCTACTCCAGAGAACAACGGGCGATGTGCCCGGCGGGGCTGTTGGGTCTGTCGGTCCGGCCACAACACGTCATAGTGGGCGTGGCCGGCCTGACAGACCTGACGGCTCAGCTGGGCACATCGCCAGTTGCTGAAAAGCAACTGGTTGACACGTCATACCCAGCTGTCAGTGAGACTGCTTCTGAAGAAGACGAGAGTTGACTCGTCGAAACTGTCAAGGTAAATAAATAACATCTATAAACCTATGTCTGATCACATAAAAACACAAATGTCTAGCATTGTTGTCGTTTCACAGCAGCAGAGGCATTTGAGAGCGGCAACAGGCAGCGAAAGGGATTTCCCTATTTCCCTTCCGCTCTGACTGAAGTGGTCAGAGCCAATGGCAGAGCTTATACCCACAGCCTGCTTCCATTGAGTCACACTATAGCCCTTTTCCCACATGCGCTTTGTACCGCAAAATGACCGGAATGTGGTCTAATGCCTGCATGTGAGAAAGGCGCCGTGCCGGTATAAGCGCGACCCCGTCGTCCCCGACATTTCACCACTTTCGACCTAGTCAGAAGACCGGTATGCTCTTAAGGGGACGCAAGTGGAAACGGTTCCAGTCATTTTCCGCGACAGCGGTCCTTCAATCATGGGCGAGAAGTAGCCTACACACGTTGCTTAATGTTCCAGCGGGCATAATCTAATCATTCGCGCACATTAAAGCAAACTGGCGAAATGATCTTGTGATAGCCTAATAAGAGCAGTAGCCTATGTCAGCTTGCTGATTTCCGAAGGCAACCCCGGACACATCAAACGAAGCCAGTCTGCTTTCTCTACATACATACAAGCGTTGAGCAGCTTGCAAGCCTTTCTCGCTGTGTCTGTCTGTGGCTGCTGCTCTCGAGCAGAGAGGGGAGGGGGAAATCGGCTGTGTTGATTATGCTGGCGGCTTGACGCTGCTCTTAAGTCAAACGAGTGTGATTTATTGTGTGACAACTGACAAGCGAACTTATTTCGAGTTTTGCCGACCCCCCAAATAAGCTCCCCCCTCCCCCCGCCCCCACAACATACAGGCAAATTCGCTGATAGATTCCCACATGCGCGAGCCAAAGTGTGAAGGGAAATGTCCGATATTGACTTACAGGTAATTTTCCGGTACGCATGTGGGAAAACGGCTTATGGCTTTAATGAATTGCTTGGATGTATACAGTAAGTAGCCATTAGTAGCCAAGTTAGCTTTTTTCAAGCTTTTTTTCAAACCAAGTTAGCTTTTTATATACTCTGTATATATATATATATATATATATATATATATATATATATATATATATATATATATATATATATATATATACTGTGTGTGTGTGTATATATTAGGGATGGGCATCGAATTTTCGAATAATCGTTGTTATTATCAAGGTCGACTTTTATTATTGAAAGTCGTTTTTTGTGAGTGAAATGTTGCATTGTCTCCCCTGATTCTAAGTATAGTCGAATCGCTTGGTTTGAGCAAGTAAAACAATTTTTATAAGCATTTTAAGCAAGGTTTATGGAAAAACAAGGCCAGGTCGAAACCTGGCATAGGGCCGGTGCATGGTAAAATTTCCATTTCTGCACTGCATGGCGATGTCCTGTACCACCAACTATTTATACACAGACAAAACACAGCAATGAGATCCTTTAGATTTATTTCTAAATTCCGTTTTATTTTTTCCCCAATTATTATTTTTGCTTTTTCTTTCTGTCAGACAGCCTCTTCCACACTCAAACTGAAAACCAAGCTGTGACATGATGTAAGGGTCCCACGCACCGCAATCCAAAACAGAATTATTTATCTGGACCTATTTTCCCAATTATGAAACCATTTAGGTTCTACAATAACTACGGTTACTTTAGATTTTAATAATTAGGCCTAATTCTTTTTTAATCAATTTCTGACAAATTGTACATTCCATGTTTTACAGTGAGTTAGTACACCTTTAGAAAACATACATTATGTACGCACAAATACGCACCTTCAGTCTATGCAAACTGTACACAGTGCACACAGTTTCCAATCACACAACATGCATCCATAGCTTACACACATGAAAACAACGATGTTTTGCGTTCTACATTAATTAAATGAAGACATTACCGTTTGGCAGCTTGCTTTGTTTGTATGATAGATACGTATTGGCCAAGTATATAAACATTTAAGAGCGAAGACTTTCAGGAAGTGACACAGAGCTCGCTCGCTCGCTCTCTCTCTCTCTCTCTCTCTCTCTCTCTCTCTCTCTCTCTCTCTCTCTCTCTCTCTGGACTAGTGAGAGAGAGAGAGAGAGAGAGAGAGAACGAATGAACACAGCACACGGTGGGAGGGAGACAGAAGCGCTGTGCACTCGAAGTGGCAGAGCAGAGATTAGTCTCGTCGGCGGTGTGTAGAAACCTCTCCTCTGCGGCGCTGCTGTGTGTGTGTGTGTGTGTGTGTGTGTGTGTGTGTGTGTGTGTGTGTGTGTGTGTGTGTGTGTGTGTGTGTGTGTGTGTGTGTGTGTGTGTGTGTGCGCAGACAGATAGACAGATGACCGTCAGTACACTATGCGCGCAGCAACACAGCTGATGTAGATGCAGCCAATTGTGCTCTGGAACTTTTTGCCATTTTTCGCCATAAATGTTCGTAAAGTGGCACTTATTGAAACCTACTACCCTGCTTGTAGGCATCAAAAGTCATCAGAAATTAATTTAGTGATGAAATAAAACTTTAAATTGTAAAAAACTTTCCGGAGCTTATGGCGTCTTCTCTGCTGCGTTCTGCCTCTGCTTATGCCGAAATGCATGCTGGGAGTGTGGAAAGAACCTGAATCCGTGCTCAAATATGCAAATCGGCGACAGAGTCGAATGTAGGGGTCCTGCTGTGCATGCACAACCGGCCCCAATAAATGGCGGATGAAATCCCATGAAGAGGGAGAGGGGGTGACTTTGACACCCCTTTGGCACTCAGACCTGAGCCTACTAAATATTTTTTAAACTGTTTTTTATTTTCGAAAATGTCAATGTCATGTCACATGTTCTTTACTTCAGTGGTGCAATGCTTGTTTGAGCTAAAAATCCACAGCAGAAGCTTTTTCTATTAATTAATAAAGCCTTAGACTTAGAATCAGGGGAGACAATGCAACATTTAACTCACAAAAAAAATAAAAATGTTTACATTTTTTTTTACTTTTTTTTTTTAAATTTTCGAATTTCGATTAAAAGTCGACTTTGGCCAGCGAATTTCGAATAGTGTTTTTGCTAGAAATGCCCATCCCTAGTATATTTATATATATATATATATATAAATATATACCGGTATGTATATATATATATTAGGGCTGTCAATCGATTAAAATATTTAATCGCGATTAATCGCATGATTTCCATAGTTAACTCACGATTAATCGCAAATTAATCGCATTTTTTTAATCTGTTCTAAATCTACCTTAAACCGAGGTAGGCTACCTTAAACCTGAGAGCTTTGTGCAAAGATGCACTGTTGTATTAATATGGGTAGCTATCATTAGTATGGGTAAGTATTTGGCCATTGGTAATATTGTTATTATTGCTACTAGTTACTGGGAATACACATCTCTCAGCCTGCACTGTGTGAAGTTAATTGGTGCTATCCTCTACATCTCTCCAGCCACAGACAGGAGAAGCTGCGTGCATGCTCTCTCCCCCCTCTCTCTTTCTCTCTCGGTATCTCTCTCTCGCGTTCCCGTTCTCCGTCGGTCCCTCTCTCACTGCCTGTCTGTCTGTCTCGCTCGCTTTCTCTGCCTCTCTCTCTCCCTCTCTGTCCCCCTCTCTCTCTCCCTCTCTCCTCTCTCTCTCCTCTCTCTCTCCCCCCCTCTCTCTCTCCCCCCTCCTCTCTCTCCCTCTCTCCTCTCTCTCTCCTCTCTCTCTCCCCCCCTCCTCTCTCTCTCTCTCTCCTCTCTCTCTCTCTCCCCCCCTCCTCTCTCTCTCTCTCCCCCTGCTCTCTCTCTGTCCAGCATAGAGACGGCTAAGCAGAAGTTGGAGATGGAGTGTGTGTGTCGGGAGGCCGAGCTGAGGAAGGCAGGGAGGCGTAAGAAGCTGACGGAGCTCCAGAAGAAGTTCAGAGAGTTGCTGAGCCAGAACCTGAGTCTGCCGGAGCATGTTCGCCTGCAACCTGCGGTACACACACACACACACTTACTTATAGGTTGTGTTTATATCTACTGTGGATTGCGAATCATGCAGTTGTTTTACCTGGAGTG
Organism: Poromitra crassiceps; assembly: GCF_964638095.1. Classification (NCBI taxonomy): domain Eukaryota; kingdom Metazoa; phylum Chordata; class Actinopteri; order Beryciformes; family Melamphaidae; genus Poromitra; species Poromitra crassiceps. The sequence goes on from NW_028152077.1 coordinate 180,394, forward strand.
ACTTTATCATTTATTCCATTAGTGACCTAAGTTCAGTTAAAGTCGAGCGGAACCCAAAAATGACTTTTCTTTTCTTTTGCAGTGCACCTATTTAATAATGTATGCAAACAAAATCACAACAATCTAATTTCTTTAGTTTTTCACACTTTTTCACATCAAAAGTTCATTTTTCAAGATTTCATTGATAACAGTAATGTACAGTTTGCTGACATCACCCAGTAGTACTATCAAATTTCTACCCCATTTCAACCAATCATATCACGACATGCAGCTGTCAATCAAATCTTCATTTCAGGATAATTTTCTCTTCCAAATGAAGTCGAAAATGGCGCCTAGTGCCTGTCATCTGGCAGAATTCCTATCCCATAAACTAACTACTAACTTGGCCAATTGTTAGAAACATGAACAAAAAACAAAAACTATAATCTCTAAGAATGCAAAGAAATGTAACTGGCTCATTAAAACGCGCATTCCAGGGATATCGTATCGTTACAGCGTTAATGGCGCGCGCATCCGAGAGCTTGGTTGTCAGGGGTTGCACTTCGGAGATTCCAGGCCGACGTGCTGCACTCTCCGCTCGGAACACGAAGGCAGCTGGCTGCCTGCGGCTCGCTGAGCTCCACTCCTCCGGTCAAAAGGCTCTTCCCGAGGGGAGCGCCACAACACACTGAATCCCACTCGATTTGGAGGCGGAACACGCCAGGATTGGCCAAAGCCCAATCCAGTCCCCAGAATTGTCAAATAAAATCATTGACATGATGCATGACCCGTAGTGATGCGCGGGTCAGGGTTTTTTAAGGCCCGCCCCAACCCAACCCATCATTGGAGCCAGCCCGCCCCGCCCAGCCCGTTAAAATATCTGAAAATTCCGAACCCAGCCCAACCCAGCAGCCCGCAACGGCCAATTTAATGTAATATGTCTCCGGACTCAGGAGGAGCACAGCAGAGCTTCCAAGGTGTGCAAAGTAGCTAATAACTCTGTCTCTCTCCCCCCTCTCTGTCTCTCTCTCACACACACACAGACACTCACATGCTGCCCTGCGCGACAACAGTTGTACTGCTCTGGATGAGTTGCGCGGCTGCTTTCATGTCGGTCTTTCTTCAATTAATCCAAGGTCTTCAAATGGAGGTAGCAGGTAGAGATAGGCAGGCTACAGAAACACTTCTTATTCTTCTCCATTTCTTTTAATGACCTCATGCGCTCTCAATTGGTCACGTTGCAGTAGTACTAAAGGTAGTAGTGCAGCAGGTGCGCAGACGCAGGTTCAGGCCCGTGGTTCAGGCCCGTGGTTCAGGCCGTGCGCAGGTTCAGGCCCCTAGCCACCATTGAGAATACCGAGGTCATGCCCTCGGTATTTTTTCCGACCAAAAAATAACTTGATATTCGTGCGGCAAAGATATTACAACGCCAAAATTACGATGGAGTGACTCCTCTTCTCAATAGATGATCTTTGGTCGACGCGGTGCATAATTTGTGGGACGGCCAGTACAATGCTTGCTTCGGGTGATTGATGGAGTGAGTGGTCAAGTCATAGACGATCTTCGCTCGGCGTGCGGTGGTATTTTGTGGGGCAGTGCAGCCAGCGTGTGAGGTTTGTAAACAAAGTAGGGAGTAGCACCGCAGAGGAGGAAGGAATTAAACCTTGACGGTGATACAGCGAGCCAGGTAACATAATAGTGTGGGCTGCTTGCTTCTTGTAACTGTGTCATTAGAATTAGTAATAGGCAGTGCCAAACGTTAAAATGAATGAATGAAGCCTAGCAGTGCGTTGGGCGGGGGGCGGGGGGGGGCTACTACTGCTAACTAACAGTTAATTCAAACATTGATTTCAATGGTAGACCGTCAATGACATGTTTTACTTTCAATTCAGTGTGTGTAAATGGTTGAAATTCATGTTGAAATGAGGTCCCCTCTTTTTTCATTGCAACTAGATTATCCTAGCAGAGGCTGGTATTCACACATGAATATCAATTGACCGGGGATGTGTTTGCTTTCTTCACTAACATAGAGAGACCATGAAAAGATTGCATCAAACAAAGCTCAGCTTTGGAAAGCGAACTGAGGAGGAGAGTGAAAGTCAAAGAAAAAGAAGTAGAGGTGATGATGGCGGTACACTGCCCACTCTTCACATGATGGGATATAAAACTATTCACAGATATTTACAGGTACATGGTAAGTGGCAGCAGTAATGAGCTTGAACAACACCACATATTTATAGTGTAATAGTGAAGTGTAATTTATAGAGTAATATATTATCATTGTATGTGTGTATATACTGTAGATAGGTAGGTAGATAGATGGATAGATAGATTTGCTTATGTTTATTCTACAAACTACCATGTGACCTGTATGCAGAATATATGTGGGGAGAGATTTATTTTTGGTATAATGGTAAAGCAATAGCACAGTAAAGATGATATGAATCTAATATGATGTGTGTAGTTCTTTATAGATCTAGCCTCTTCATTTGGCTGTCAAAGTGCACCAGATTGAAGCATTTGGCTTTAAAATTGACAAAAAAATCTCAGGGGGGCACAGCTAAGATAAGCTGCATCTTCAGCTTGCTAACTGTAGTACAACCATTTACAATTTCATTTCAATGTTTATTTGAATAGACAAAGACATACGTATTAACAAAATAGTCTGATGTCACATCACACACACTCTCACTCTCTCACACACACACACACACACACACATTTGCCAACCCATTCTCACTCCGAGCGCGTAGCATATTGACGCTTTGTCCCGTCCCTTGTGCGTCGCTTGTTACTAACATGGTACCTAGGGGTGTCAAAAATAATCGATTATAAGATGCATCGCGATGCGGACCTGCACGATTCTGCATCGATTCACAAATGTCAAAAATCGATTATTAATTATTATTATTTTTTATTTTTTTATATAATAAAATAAAATATAATGGAAGTACATGCAGTTGTTTATTTTAATTATGGATCATAATACAATGCAATTCTAAATGCACTTTTATTTTAAAAGTAGCCACACAGTGAGAAAAAAGAAAGTGAGAAAAAAAATCATGTATTCGGGAAAAAAAGTGATGCATCGATTTAAGATGCATCGAGATGCATCGATAATCGTTATCGAATCGAATCGTAGCCCTCTGAATCGTAATCGAATCGTGAGGCCAGTGAAGATTCACAGCCCTAATGGTACCCTTGAGCCATGAAACGACTTGGGCTTTCCGACTAAACTCAATGTAAACCCACGGAAGTAATCTTGACGCTTATGGCAACTGCTCCCCCATTAGTCAACTGCTCCCGCATTAGGGTCTGGGGGGAGGAGCTAACCTCTCCCAGACCCTAACCCTAAACCTAACCTCTCCCACCCCCCATGCCTAAACCTAACCTCCCCCAGACCCTAACCCTAAACCTAACCTCTCCCACCCCCCACGCCTAAACCTAACCTCCCCCCAGACCCTAAAGCACACATGGGCAAAATACCCATGTGTGGCCTGCGATGGAATTGCAATTTTTTTTTTTTTTTTTTTTTTACACACACAGTGCACCTGAACGCAACATGCAAGATACCCGCTGAATAAGTGTCCAAATGTTCATGTCATATTCTGGCCAATACTCCACTTCTGTTATAGCATTTCAGTATGGAATATGGAATATCTTTCAATAATCTTTATGACTAAAAGGCTACATTGAAGTAGAAATTTAAATAACTCAAATAACTCATTGGTTTTGGATTTATTTAGCTTCAAGACTGCATTTTTGTTCGTGTGACCCTCAACACAGGCTTTGATCATCCCGGGACACTTACTGATACTTATGCTTAAATTAACCCACTCATATTCTGATTTATTTCAAGAAAAACATTTCAGCTAGTGGAAATTCTAATTGGCTGATAACTTTAAAATCTAGCAGCCATATTGGCAGGTGGCCAAAAAAGTTAATTTCAAGCCCTGAAAGCAGGTGGTGACAATAGCAGTGTGTGAGAAAAGGATCAAATATTGGTGGTTGAATAATGACATCACAACTGTTAATTTAAAATTAGTTATTCCTCTAAACCTGGCTTCAAATGCACCAAATTTTTTGTGCTGGCGCCGTTCGGCCCTCAGCAAAACCTGGTAGCGAGGAAATTTTTTGTGGCCCTCTCTATCATCAAAGTTACCCATCCATGGGTTACGGCATGACAATATTTGTTCGGCCCCCGGCAACAATCTGGGTTTCTCATGTGGCCCCCCATGAAAAATAATTGCCCACCCCTGCCCTAAAGCTTGTGGCATACTCTTTGCGCCCAGCCAAGTGCATAGGGCGCGCGGCGATTATGACGTCATCGCACGGGGCGTGTCAGGGGGCGAGGCCTGAGCGCAGCGCGGCGCGTCCATGGAGATTTTTCTATCTTTGCTGCCTGTGCCTGTGAGATCTCCGTGGTAGGCTATCAGTGGATATCTGCTGTGATTGAGTCCTCACCGTCGTAAAGTCGCCTTTGAAGCATGACGTTTGATTATAACGAACTAGTTGTGTGGCTTAGCCTTCCCAAATGTTGAGGGTCGTTTTTTTATAATTTAATACATAGAATTGGGAACGTTACATTCAATTTCATTCAGACTGCCTGGCGCCTGGAGCTGCGCACTGAGTATGTTCTGTTTTGGCCCGCGCAGAGTGCCCGCGCCCTCCTCGGGGCCCCGCCTCCAGCGCGTGCGTGAAGAGTATGCCAGAAGCTTAAAGCTTGTGGCATACTCTTCGCGCCCAGCCAAGCGCATAGGGCGCATGGCGATTATGACGTCATCGCACAGGGCGTGTCGGGGGGCGAGGCCTGAGCGCGGCGCGTCCATGGAGATTTTTCTATCAGAGCGTCGGGTTTTGCTGCCTGTGCCTGTGAGATCTCCGTGGTAGGCTATCAGCGGATATCTGCTGTGATTGAGTCCTCACCGTCGTAAAGTCGCCTTCAAAGCATGATGTTCGATTATAACGAACTAGTTGTGTGGCTTATAGCCAGTTATGCTGCCTTTACACTTTAAACGTTTTAGAATGGACGTGTGGCTTTCTGCCATGAAGGGTTGCCAACCGTCCCTTAAAATACGCAATTGTCCCGTATTTGTAAACAAAAAGACGTGTCCCGTATTGAACTGATACGGGACGCGCTTTGTCCCGTATTGGAGAAACAATTATGCCCTTTTCCCACATGCGCTTTGTACCGCAAAATGACCGGTACGTGGTCTAATGCCTGCATGTGAGAAAGGCGCCGTGCCGGTATAAGCGCGACCCCATCGTCCCCGACATTTCACCAGTTTCGTGCCAGTCAGAAGAGCGGTATGGTCTTAAGGAGACGCAAGTGGAAACGGTTCCAGTCATTTTCCGCGACAGCGGTCCTTCAATCATGGGCGAGGAGTAGCCTACACACGTTGCTTAATGTTCCAGCGGGCATAATCTAATCATTCGCGCACATTAAAGCAAACTGGCGAAATGATCTTGTGATAGCCTAATAAGAGCAGTATGTCAGCTTGCTGATTTCCGAAGGCAACCCCGGACACATCAAACGAAGCCAGTCTGTAAAAAGTGCTTCAACGCGACGCAGGTGAACGGATAAACATCGAACCAGCAACTATTTCTCTCAGACACGGATCCCAACTTCTTCAAAGTGCATCATCTAATCATTCGCGGACATCAAAGCAAACTACTTCCACATTTCGCTTGTGCATTTGCTTTCTCTACATACATACAAGCGTTGAGCAGCTTGCAAGCCTTTCTCGCTGTGTCTGTCCTGTGTGGCTGCTGCTCTCGAGCAGAGAGGGGAGTGGGTAAATCGGCTGTGTTTATTACGCTGGCGGCTTGACGCTGCTCTTAAGTCAAACGAGTGTGATTTATTGTGTGACAACTGACAAGCGAACTTATTTCGAGTTTTGCCGACCCCCCAAATAAGCCCCCCCCTCCCCCCGCCCCCCCAACATACAGGAAAATTCGCTGATAGATTCCCACATGCGCGAGCCGAAGTGTGAAGGGAAATGTCCGATATTGACTTACAGGTAATTTTCCGGTACGCATGTGGGAAAACGGCTTTAGTGCAAAGAGTGACAGGCTATTTGTATTGAGTGAGAAACTCCGTAGCCGCTGCAGCTGCTCTGCCCCTCAGCCTGTGTGGTGTCATTATGTCCAACTACCCTAGAATGCGGTTCTCATTGATTGTTGTGAGTCACGACCAAGAGAAACGCTGTCAGCGTTGCTAGGTTCAAATAAACTCTGACGACAGCACATTGAGTAAGCTATTTACATTGTATCAATCTATAGTAGTAACATGCCATTTTGTTGTGTTCAGAAGATTTAATCTGAAATCTAAAATGTTTTTCCACTAATGATTTAAACGTTCATAATACCAGGTTTGTTCTATTCAAAAGAATATGTAACGTTGCTGTTTGCACTGTTAAAAGAAAATGTAATGAGTAGATGCGAAGTTGCATTACCGGTAGGCCATATCAAAATACTGTTCTTTCTTAAAATACAGCTGTTTTAGCCCATTAAGAATGAGAAACCTTTTGTTTTGCAATGCCCAAATAAAATTCTTGAATGATAATCTAGGAATAGGCTACGTGCAAAAATAAAAAAACTGATCAAATTCAGGTTTGCTTGTCTTAATAATAATGGGTAAATGGCCTGCATTTATATAGCGCTTTTATCCAAAGCGCTTTACAGTCACTAGGTACATTCACCCATTCACACACCGATGGCGGCAGGTTACCACGCAGGGTGCTGGCACACCAATGGGAGCAATTTGGGGTTCAGTGTCTTGCCCAAGGACACTTCGACATGCAGACTGGAGGAGCCGGGAATCGAACCACCGACCTCTTTCATCCAAAGCGATTAGTGGACGACCCGCTCTACCTCCTGAGCTACAGCCGCCCCTAAATGGTTGAAGTTGTAGCAATTGCAGTTATGTGATTGCTAATAAGTCCACTACTGACTGCCCCCTGGACCGCCCCCCGTTCCTTATTTCTATTTCAAGAAGTTGGCAACCCTATTTGCACGGGTTAGCTAGCTAACGTTAGCTGGCTAGCTAGCTAGCTATCACATACTCACATACTCTCCCATAGACGTGTGTTTTATGTGTGTCTGTGTGTGTGTGTGCGTGCGTGCGCATGTGTGTGTGTGTGTGTGTGTGTGTGTGTGTGGGGGGTGTGTGTGATCTAGGTTTTCCCGCTGTTTGCCACCAGTAGTAGCAGAGAGATACCGTGTCCCTTGTCGTCGCCGTGGGAGTGATTCAACATGGGGACAAACCACTTGGGACCCGCACCACGTCGCCCACGGGGCGTTTTCCAGAGCCTGGACTCACTCACAAAACAACGGGGCTTGTTGCCATCACCTCTAGCCGGGTGAAAGTGAGCAAGGAGCTGGGGAGGGGGAGAGAGCACAGACAGCCTGGAGGATGTCACGGCACAACAGGTCAGTGGTCACCGGGGAGAGAGGTTTTCAGAATGGGGAGGTCCTCTCAGTCTCAGGTGATGGCTTTTGATGTTTGCATTCTCTGGATAGTCTGGGCACGCTTTACTCCACTTTTGGCCATGGGGGCGTAAACCAAGGAAACAGGAAACAATACCGGAAACAAGTGCGCCAGAAAACGTCTTTGTTGCCGTTAGCTTGACGCGGCGAGGTTACGTTAGCTAGAGCCTGATAAAAAGAACAACACAAGTTGTATAGTAGCGTTAGCACATTTCTCTAGTAGTCACTGCCGAGGAAGGTTTCTGGAGAGCCAAAGACAAGTACTCGCCATGTGAAATCTTATGATCAATGTCCATGTCTTTCCCAGCACAGGCAGCAGAGATGCTTCAACTGTTGTACTTGATCCTCCATTATCGATAACAGCGGACAGACGACTATAACTATTCCATCAACTGGCCATTTGTTTGAAAAGTAAAGCTTCTGTATTGGCTTAAAATATGTGATAGGGAATCTGCAATGTTTCTACAAGAACTTCTTAAAAAAGTTGGTTCGGTACGTCCATCTTTTATTTTCCTTTTCGTGGTGTCTGATTCTCAAGTGAACGAGCTGTTTCCGCTGCTTGTTTCCTGTCTAGGGCGGGCTCTAGGCTGGTGTGTGTGTGTGTGTGTGTGTGTGTGTGTGTGTGTGTGTGTGTGTGTGTGTGTGTGTTAGGATGACGTCATCATTCCTACTTTGACGTCGTCATTCCTACTAGGGATGCACCGATATGAAAATTTTGGCCGATGCCGATAACCGATATTAACATTGCTGTTATGGCCGATAACCGATATTTACCGATGTCGATATGATCTGTATAAAACCACATTTTTTATGATCATCACATTTTGTACATACTGAAAAACACATGTTAACACTGAATTTGAAAAAGTTATGCATTTCTTTATTTGCAAAGCCTTTGGAAAAGCCTATAAATCATAGATTTACTGCATTATTTCATATCAATGTGAAGAATTTGGCTGATAATGATAACCGATATTAACATTGCAACATCTGACCGATACCGATATGACCGATATGTAAAAAAATCGGCCGATACTGGCCGATACCGATATGATTGCCGATATATCGTGCATCCCTAATTCCTACTATGATGTCATCGATCACTGATGATGTCATGATTCATAAGCGTCTTTCATGCCTTTCGCTGGTGATGTCATAACACAGGTGATGTCATATTCACATCTATAAGGGCCTGTTCCTGCAGGATCTCGCCAGTGATTCATACTGTCAGGATCGGTGTTGGACATGTGGATCTATTCGCGGGTAGTTGAGGGCCACGGGAAACTTGGTAGGTCTTGAGAAGCTGGGGTGTTGTGGAACTTGATGGCTGGGGCTGCACAGTTCGAGGTTTGGGAACGGTCGCAGAGATTGCAGAAGTTGCTGGTTGCAGAAGTTGCAGGTTGCAGACGTTGCAGAGATTGGTATGATCCTTGATGTGAATTTATGAATCACTGGCGAGATCCTGCAGGAACAGGCCCTTATAGATGTGAATATGACATCACCTGTGTTACGATGACATCATAGTAGGAATGACGACGTCAAAGTAGGAATGATGACGTCATCCTAACAGTGTGTGTGTGTGTGTGTGTGTGTGTGTGTGTGTGTGTGTATTCTGTATTCTGTGACAGACCATCTGCTGTCTGTTGTGCTGCATGTTGTTGAGCTCTCAGCAGCAGGGCCGGGCAGTCAGCTGCAACCTTTCACCAGTCACACTATCTGTTCTCAGAGACAGGGCTGTCATGATCTATCAGGAAAACGAATGCGCACATACAGTATGTTGCCGTCATGCCAATAAGAGTCTAAATGTAATTTTTTATGTTTTATCTGCAGACTAAGCAGCTAGGCTTTCGGTTCTATAAAAGCCATTATTTTTTGTATTGACTATTGAGAATTATATCACAATAGTGATGTCAGATTTGCTTAGGTCAGAGCTATGGAATATTAAATCATCCATCTTTGCTCACTACATCTTCCCTTTCTTTCTTCTTCTTTTTTACCCCAGGTGTGCATAAAATACAGGTTAAGAACTTATGGAAAAGTCATGGAAATCCATTGGTCAAAATGTGTATGAACCCTGAAGGGTTAAATTGAGCATTCATGAGAGATTTCAAAAATATCGAGATATATATCGTGTATCGCGATATAGCCGAAAAACAACGCGATATTCTTTAGAGGCCATATCGCCCAGCCCTAATTTGATTGTTATGTTTTAGTTTTACATCAAATGAATTAGATGAACTAAATCGTTTACATACTATATTACCAAAGCACACACATACATACCTAACCCTAAAAATGTTTGTTGCCTGCTAGCTATCAGACAGAATAGAGAGACTTAAATATGTGCTGTATCGGTATCGGATCGAAATCGGTATCGAATCGGGTATCGAAATTTGATCGGAATCGGATCGGTTTTGAGCTAAAATATCGAAATCGGATCGGAATTGAAAAATCTCGATCGCAGCATCTCTAGCTGATGCGTGGAAGAAAATGTGAAGTCACATGATCAGGATGCTTTTTAACCAAGCTACAAAATCTGGAAAAGTATAAAAAAAACAATTAGATCATTTCCAGGTCTTGAATAGTTTGGGAATTTGGGGGGGTGGGCAGTCTGGAAAAGTATGGAAAATGTTGTGGTCATCCAGGTCCGATACACACAAAATTCTTGCTTTTATATTCTTGTAGAGCCATTGTAGAACAATCTTCATCTATAGTGATATGACCTAGTTAGGGGCAAGATGTCTCTGTGTAAATCTATCGAACACCAGACAGAATCTTCAAAACAAGTCATGGTCTGGAAATCATATGGAATATTTTGAATTGAAAATGTGTAGGAATCCTGAAGACGCGACGCTCCCCGCCCCCTCCAGCAGGGGGTGCAGAGGGGCAGAGCTCCCCCCTCCTCCCCCTCCCCCCAGGCTGATCCAGAGAATGGAGAGCGGCTATGAGAGCAGCGAGAGGAACAACAGCAGCCAGGAGCTCAACCTGCCTGCAGAGAGGTGGGCAGGCACACACACATACACAGTACACACACACACACATACACAGTACACACACACACACATACACAGTACACACACACACACACACACACACACACACACACACACACACAGTGCCTGAAATGGGCTGATTATTATGCCTTCATTCACTGGTTCCCAATCTGCGGTACCCCTAGGGGTACGTGAAGGTACTACAGGGGGTACTTGAGCGAAAGGGGGAAATTAAAATAAATTAAACGTTAAAATAAACCTGCTCAGGGGGCACTAATTACAACTCTTTCACTCCATTTCTTCTTTTGTAACGTCATATCCTTCAAAAGGTGGTTTAACATTCATTCATTGCATCACATGCTATAGTTTTCTCTGGCAGTTTTCTAAGCAAAATGTTGTAGTCAGGTAAAGGGGGTACTTGGGAAGGGGGTGCTGAAATGTCTGTATGAAAAAAAGTGCTGCATAGACGTGACAGGGCTTCATGAAGGCAGACAGCACCACCACTCACCCCCTGGACGGCACGGTGGCTCAGTGGTTAGTGCTGTTGCCTCACAGCAAGAAGGTCCCGGGTTCGAACCCCGGTCCGTCCCAGGTCCTTTCTGTGTGGAGTTTACATGTTCTCCCTGTGTTTGTGTGGGTTTTCTCCGGGTGTTCCGGTTTCCCCCCACCACCAAAAGACATGTATGTTAGGGTTAATACTCCTGTCAGTGCTCCTGAGCAAGGCACTGGCAAAAGAACTGGAGTTAGTCCCCGGGCCCTGCACTGTGGCTGCCCACTGCTCCTAGTTCTAGGAATGTTCCTAGTAGAGGATGGGTCAAATACAGAGGATGAATTTCCCTATGGGGATAAATAAAGGATCACTTAACACTTTGAGTGCCACGGCCCTTGGGCAAAAGGTTGCTTGCTGTGCCACATAGGCCGCAATGCATTTTAAAACAGTCATATAATTTTTTTAATAATTACTATGTAAACACTGAACACGCACAAATAACGATGAGACTCTCTTCTATCACCTGCAAAAAAAAGTTTATTGATCCCATTTTCCGTTCTTTAGTTATGAGCCGGAGAAGATAGCTTGATTGAAGCAAAAACATCCCTTTTTTTCTACGAGCTGAGATAATGAGCCTTTTGTGAAATTAAACATTTCAAGCACATCACTGACTCTGAAGCTAATTTTCTGATGTCTGGGTCTGTCTGGGTGAAGTGTATGCTGCTCTGCTGCTCTGCGTGCTCCCCCCCCCCCCCCCCCCTCAACTGCACACGCCTCCTGGGTGTGTCTTATGTGTCTGGTGGCTCTCAGTCTCTGCTGAGTTTGCTGCGCACACACAGTGAATGGTGCGCGACATTCAGCTTTTTGGTTCCGCGTGTGTTTGTCACGGGCTGGCATGCTTCCAGTTCGGAATAATAAGGCTGATTATGTGAATGTGCTGTTGCAGCGTACATGGAGGTGCTCAGTTGTGACAGCGGATGCTGCTGCTGGGGGCACAGCTGGCGTTGTGCTCGTTTATGGAGGCACGTCGATGCATACGGACGGATGCGATGCGATTTCCTCATTTTCCCCAGTGACTATTTCTGTGTGTTTGGCTCCTTTTTCTCTGATCAGGAGAGTGCTGTCGCCACCTAATGGGTTTGTAAAATAGGTTATCGACCTCCAATAGCTACAATATTGTTAGAGGCGACGTAAGAAGCTTAGATCGACACCCCCCCGTCAAAAAAACAATTTGGAGTTATGACGCCATTTGGCGTCGCTGGCACTGTACGGTAAATTTCTAATGACGCCATATGGCGTCGCTGGCACTGAACGTGTTAACTTAACTTAACACACACAGTGAGTCAAACTGCAGCCAAAAACAAAGCTGCATAGATCAAGTGAAGAGGTGTCACTCTGGCCCTAAATTAGGTAGCCTCTTGTAAGTACCTGTTCTGCAACAACAACAACAACAAACATTCTGCTGATTGTATAATGCCTTACATTCTGATGCAGGACTTGTTGGGCGAAACAACAATGGATTTATATTACTGTGTAGAAAAAATAGATAAATTTATATTGTGAGCAGAGTGATGCCTCCTCACATGATCTGATGAGCAGAGCAGTCAGCGAGCCGAGCACAGGGCCGTTACACTGTCAATCATGAAGACATTCATGGTGATCAAATGCCAATGATGTCAAATCAACACTACAGGTGCCAGAGAGAGAAAAGAAAATGGAGGATGTGCCGCACAAATGAAAGGTATGTTAATGCACCAAGAAGGAATAAAGATACGCGTTGGTTCATCCAGGACATGGTAGTCCTAGGCTATACCCCCCCGACTGTAATCAGCTGACAGCCCGTTGATTGGATCAGTGTTTAATCATCACACCAATCACATCCCTTCTCACAACAAGGCGGTCCGTTTAAATATGGCTGTCTTCTACACTGGTCTTTGCTACTCTAATGCTGCCACACACATCACTGCTGCTCTCTGCTGCAAAGCTCCATCACCCCAGCCTCCAGCTTTCTAGTTCAGAGTCTGCATGGCTCAAAGGTCAAACATGTATTCTTGCTTTGGGCTCACTCTTGTTTACCCATGGGGGGATTCTGCATTGTGCTACCTGATTAGCTTAGCATGCTGCTTGGCTAATCTAGGGAGCATCTTCTGTAAAGAGCAGAGCCATCAGTGTCAAACATAACTATTTCCATTTGTTGCTGCTCTTTCAGTGAGGGGAAGGTTCCTAAACAGTGGCGTGAAGCTGAGGTCATCCCAATACCCAAATCACGCCCTGCCCACATAGACCAATTAAGACCAATATCACTGACATCTCAGTTTGCCAAGATAGCAGAAAAAATTGCCCTCCAGTGGATTTTAAAGGACATTACATTTGATTCCAGACAGTTTGGCAGCCTTAAGGGTCGGTCTACCACACATGCTCTTGTCAGCCTCATAGATAGTCTGTAAAACACTGACCAGGCTATAGCTCAATCTGCTCCCTCGTAGCTACAGACTTTAGCAAGGCTTTCGACAGAGTTAACCATAACATAGCCACCAGTAAAATACTTGCAATGGGACTAAGACCTGAACTAGCCCTATGGCTCTGTAATTTCATCTCTGACAGAAGGCAGAGGGTCCGCTACCAGGGTGCACTATCTGAATGGGAGCATCTTTCATGTGGTGTTGCCCAAGGGACATTGCTGGGAGCAGTACTCTTCCTGGCGCTTATTGACGATGCTGCCCAGGACTCCACCTGCCCTGTATGGAAGTATGTAGACGACATGAACCTGCTGGAAGCTAGAAAACACATGCAACCATCACAATTACAAAGCCAACTTGACAATCTCCATAGATGGACAACCTCCAATGACATGCTTCTCAATGAGAAGAAATGTCTGGTCATGCATATAACATTCAGCAGAAACCCACCTTCACCTCCACCGCTCTCCATCAACAACACTGTTCTTAAAGCTGTCCCTAAACTCAAAATCCTTGGCCTCATCATTCAGAATGACCTTCGCTGGAACAGCCAGGTGGATGCCATAACATCAAATGCAAATAGGAAATTGTTCTTCTTGAAGCGCCTCAGGCGTTTTTCTGTCTCCACTGATGACCTTCTAACCATATACCTTGGATATGTACGACCTTTACTGGAGTATGCTGCCCCCATCTGGAATGCTGGCATCACACAAGCTCTTTCATCCCAATTGGAGCGGGTACAGAAGAGGGCCTGTCGCATCATCCTCGGCCCCAACTATGACCACTACCCAACCGCCCTGTTAAAGCTAGGGCTCACTGACCTGGCTTCCCGACGTGAGCAGATCTGTCTGTCATTTGCCCAAAACCTCCCAATTCGCCAACTGGCTACCCCCAACACGTCTGCAGATCTCTTGCCGTATAACCCGGAACTGTCATAAACTGAACAATCCCCTCACAAAAACACGCCGTCATCAGAACTCTCCCATACCATATCTGACTAGACTCCTGAACCAACATATTATCCCATAACATGTCCTGTTGATTTAGTTTGCTTTTGTCTATGCCTGAAGTTCTATTTTAGTTATGTGCTGTTTTGAATTTTAACTTGTGTCGACGTCTGCTTTTTAACCTGTAAATTGGTAATTAATTATGCCAATAAAGTACTACTACTACTACTACTACTACTTGCAAGAAATGGATAAATCTATGACGAGAGTGTTCCTGACTGAATGTTAGTTTTCTTACAGAAAACACCAAAAGGTCAATATTGTTTTGTTAACCCAACTTATTCTGACCCCTATCTGAAACCGCCTCGTCCCAAAGATTGATTTACAAAATAAATGGGAAGCTGGACACCTATACAGAAATCTGGGACCCATTTCTATCTCAGATCAGGGAAGAGTAAAATCTGACAAATCTGACACACCAATAATTTAAAACCAAACCTATAGTGCAACATGTTTGACTGGCGGGAGGGGGTTGAGTTCTTGGTTTGGGAGAAAATGGTTTCCTTTCAGTTCAGATCAAGTATGCAGGCTGTTGTGTTTTTTGTTTGTCTAACAGAATGTTTGTCTATAGTTGGATGCTGTTGTAATATAGAACGATAATGCAACATTACAACTTATATCTGGTTTGCACATGTTGTTTATTTTTATTTGTATACTATTTTACGGACTGTGTTTTTTGTTTTGTTGTTTCTTTGTGAGTGTATACCAAATTGTAAATTGAACTGGACTGACGTTTGAATATCTGCAAAGGAAACAATAAAAACTATAGTTGAAATATTGTTTTGTTGCCACTGCCTCTAAAAAGCACAGGCAGCTCTGTCCATCAGTTATGTAAAGATGATATTGCCCTCTTCTCTTCTCTCCTCTCTCTCTCTCTGCAGGGAGTGTGTGATGAAGAAGCC
Source organism: Poromitra crassiceps (assembly GCF_964638095.1). Classification (NCBI taxonomy): domain Eukaryota; kingdom Metazoa; phylum Chordata; class Actinopteri; order Beryciformes; family Melamphaidae; genus Poromitra; species Poromitra crassiceps. The sequence goes on from NW_028152077.1 coordinate 195,712, forward strand.
TTCCTCCTCCTCTTCCTCGGGGCCGGCCTGGAGGAGCGTGCGGGCGAGGAGCAGTGGAGCTCTGCTGCACGAGTGCAGGGGGAATTTGGGTACGGCACAGCGAGTGTGTGTGTGTATAGGCGTATGTAGTGTCTATTGAGTGTTTGTGTGTGTGTGTGTGTGTCTTCCAATTTGCCTCAAACGTCGACTTGGACTCAAGGATTTGATTTTGGGCGTTGAAGGTAACACTTCAAGGTCACTGTGACCTCATGAACACCATTTTCTAGCTCATTAATGCGATATCTCAGGAACGCCTTGACGGAGTTTTCTTAGAATTTGGCTCAAACGTCCACTTGGACTCAAGGATGAACTGATTACATTTTGGTGGTCAAAGGTCAAGGTCACTGTGACCTCACGAATGCCATTTCCAAGCTTGTTCATTATCATTAAAACTGTGGTACCGTGATTACAGGGCTTTGAAAAACATGATAAATACTGTCCATCATCAACCTAAGTTGGCAACTGTCTCCCAGATGCAAACGCGCAGCCTTGGTGAAATGATTTCACTGAGTGTATTAGTACTCTTTGAACATTTTCAGCACATTTTAACAATACCGTTATAATACTGATGACGGTGATAATTTTGGCCACTATAATCGTGATATGAAATTAGTCACATCGTTTCATCATTAGTACCCAACTATAAATAGCAGGAAATAATTTGCTGGGATGGATGGAGGGAGGGCGGATGGTTTATGCATACATGCAGAAGGATTAGGATGTCATAAAAGTTCATCTCTAACGTAGACTCAACTTAGTGAAGCGTAAAAAAAAGTCATTTGAAAATCCAAACTCTGTTCTGTAAATCTACTGTATATTATATACTGCTTATATATACTGCTTATATATACTGCTTATATATACTACTGTATATTATATACTGCCCACCTTTTCTAGATGCAATCCTCAGTTTATGATTATTAATCACCATTCAGGTCCAGACAGACAGACAGACAGAGCTTTGGTGGGTATATCTCTTACTCATCTCTATAGTGTGTGTGTGTGTGTGTGTGTGTGTGTGTGTATGTGTGTGTGTGTGTGTGTGTGTGTGTGTGTGTGTGTGTGTGTGTGTGTGTGGCAGCGGGCACGGGCCGCAGCGAGCTGGACGAGCTGCAGGAGGAGGTGCTGAGGAGAGCCAGGGAGGAGGAGCAGCAGAGGTGGCAGGAGAAGGAGAGAGAGGAGGCGCTCGGCTTCAACCCCACACCCAGCAAATACCTGGACCTGGACCAGCTGCAGAGCCAGGGTACCATATACACACACACTAGTGCAGTCGCCACTACTGCACTTCAAGTCCATGGCACACCAATAAAACATTGTCCAACAACTGCCAACGGATGTTGGAGAATGTTTGGTTGGTGTACCATGGGCTAAACACAGACAAACAAAGGGTTGAACATGTGGAATCTGACCAAACATCTCCAAACAAGGACAGACAGCCATGATGGCACACTGAACAAACATCTGTGTTTGAATGTGTTTGTTCTAGATTGTTTGATTGGTGTGCCCTGGGCACCAGTGTATGAAACTGAGACCTTTGTGTTGAACACCACTTTTATGATTTTTGAAGCGTAAATGCGATCCTCCAAAATTGCGATAGCCAGAAAATGCTTCAAATATCTTTTTCTTCTTCCCCGCCCCCCAATTTGTGAACATTATCTTGCTGAACACAAAAGGTCTCAGTTTCATAAACGTTGTTAACCACAGACCTTCTTTCAGGCATCTAACCAAAATCCCCAATACAAAAATCCCATTGACTTCCAGATGAAGGAACCAGGCGATGCTAACTCATTCCTGTGCCACTCCATTGACTTTTCCACGGCAGCCATTTTGTGTCTAAAAGCCAGACCAGTGCTTCTCAAATGTTTTCACATGAAGGACCCCTAAACTGACAAAAATTACACCACGGACCCCCATTTGATAGGATTTTGTCCCCCATATGATAATAAGATGGATGCTTTTAGATGTTTCATTACCAAAATATATAAAACCCATGACCAAAATAGTCATTGTGTTACTTATGAATGGAATTATAGCAGAAATAAATTAACCTTCTTTTGGCTGGGGAGGGGACCCCCTGGAACCCCCTCAAGGAACCCTGGGGGTCCGCAGACCCCCATTTGAGAACCTTTGACTGTATAATTAAACACAGGTGCAACCAAAACATTAAGAGTGTGTGTGTGTGTGTGTGTGTGTGTGTGTGTGTGTGTGTGTGTGTGTGTGTGTGTGTGTGTGTGTGGTGTTTCTTTTTGGCATCTGTATAGATGTATGCATGACATGTATGTATTTTATATTCGATGTCTGTTGCCTGCTGCTGTCTGGTATCTGGATTTTTTTTTTATATATTTCTTTTACTTTATTGTCCATATTATTTTATCTTGTGATCTCTTGTGCTAACCTATGCATGCAGCTATAGACATTGCATGTTTTCACTTTATGTAGTTTATTGTGTTTTCTTAACTCTGAATGGCTTCTGAATCCACCTGCCCAGGGACTCCAGATGGAAATTAGCCTATGGCTAAATTTGTTACAATGCATCTCTTCCCTATGAGGATTAATGTCTATTGTATAGGAGGGGGGGGGCATAAGATGATTATAGAATAGTGGGGGAGGGGCATATTTCTGCTATAAAAATGTATAATAATCACGTTTATTATTTTCCATTTTTCCTAATTTTTGCTTTTTTTTTTTACTTGTGAAATAGAGAATAGTTTAATTTCAGTCTCTTCTAAATTAAATGTATCAGGTTGAAATGGATGACTGAACAGGAAGAAAAACAAATCCAAAAGGGATTAATGATATTATATTATCAATACTCAAACATTTGGGGAATGCCCTATAATAGTAAGAGCACCAGTGAATGAGCAGATAGGCTGCACACTTCCCATACAAAAGATTTCACTGTCCTAATGATTCTGTTCTGTTCCCCAACTGCCTGAGCCATAAGCAGCCTAAGATCTGAGAGGCCTGGGGGCTTATTTTGCTTATACTCTAAAGTACGCTTGTTGTTTTGTCCACACGTGAGGGAACAGTTAAAGAAAAGCCTATTGGCATGTGGGATTTAGCTCTAAACCTTTTCCCCTGGTTTGAGTTACCGGTAGTAGCCTAATTATTGCAGATACTTGGAATAGTTCAGCATCTTCTCGGCCATGATGCAGTCCATGCTGCTTTGGGGGAACATGGAAAGTGCCTGGCTAATATTTGATTGACAGGAGGCCCACACTGTTGAAATGATTTAGGTTCAGGTTACTGTACAATGATCCCTGACTGTTAAAGCCAAGCCTTTGTTTTAACACACGTGGTTGTTTGAGCTCCACGGTGAAAGAGAGTGTCCATGTAGTGGGAACTAGAGGTCACTGCTGAGGGACAACAGACTAGCAACTTGTGAAGTCTTTTAACTAAGTTCAAGGTCCAGCAGATCCCACATCACAGCACATTCTTGTAGTTATTTTTTGGAGTAGGAGGAGCTAAGGCACATCTGTGTCCATGGTACACAATTGATATGTGTCCATCCAATATATTAACATGTAATAAATTATGTATTGTTATAAATTCTTACTCAAATCTGGCAAATAATAGCTTACTTTCGTCCCCAGGTGGGAATCGAACCCACGACCTTCGAGCTGTGAGGCGATAGTGCTTACCACTGCACCACCGTACCTCCTAATAGCTTACTTTTAACAGGATTTAATAATAGAGGGCTGGAAGAATCTTGTAAAATGCTGATGAATGGTCTTGTAGACAGTAAAATTGTATAAAGAGACTAATGTCTTGCCATTTAATAGAACATGTATTTAATGGAGATTTTACATTGTGTTCCCCATGTCATTAAAGTTATATTTAGCCAAGAGTTAATAGAATACATCTTAATTTGACGCATGCTGTTGACAAAACTGTCACTAAGCTAGCTCTCTGTTTGGTTCTCTGACATTGGCCGTGCTTGCGCCTGAAAAATGTGGCAATACTTTCAAAAACAAAGGCCTTTGTATGAAAAGTGGTGGCAGTGAGCTGGATTTAATATTGAGCATTGCTTTATATTCCTTTGCAAAACCTGAATTTTTAATCCCTTTATCACCTAAGCCAGGGGTGGGCAACTATTTTTCATGGGGGGCCACACATGAGAAACCCAGATTGTTGCCGGGGGCCGAACAAATATTGTCATGCCATAACCCATGGATGGGCAACTTTGATGATAGAGAGGGCCACAAAAAAATGTCCTCGCTACCAGGTTTTGCTGAGGGCTGAACGGCGCCAGCACGAAAAAATTTGGGCATTTGAAGTCAGGTTTAGAGGAATAACTCATTTTAAATTAACAGTTGTGATGTCATTATTCAGTCTTAACCACCAATATTTGATCCTTTTCTCACTCACTCCTATGTCACCACACTCTCTCCCTGCAGGGCTTGAAATTAACTTTTTTCACCACCTGCCAATATGGCTGCTAGATTTAAAGTTACCAGCCAATTCGAATTTCCACTAGCCGAAATGTTTTTCTTGAAATAAACCAGAATATGAGTGGGTTAATTTAAGCATAAGTATCAGTAAGTGGCCCGGGATTCTCAAAGCCTGTGTTGAGGGTCACACAAGAACAAAAATGCACTCTTGAAGCTAAATAAATCCAAAATCAACAAGTTCATTATTTAAATTTCTACTTCAATGTAGAACAGTCATTTCTTACACATGAGATTACTTTTAGCCTTTTAGTCATAAATATTATTGAAAGATATTCCATATTCCAGACTCCAGACTGAAATGCTATAACAGAAGAGTATTGGCCAGAATGACATGAACATTTGGACACTTATTCAGCGGGTATCTTGCATGTTGCGTTCAGGTGCACTGTAAAAAAAAAAAAAAAAAAAAGTTTTTTTTTTTTTTTGCAATTCCATCGCGGGCCACACAGGGGGCGCCCGGGCCGTATGTTGCCCATGTATTATTATTATAACCTTTATTTAACCAGGTAAAACAAATTGAGATACGAAATCTCTTTTACAATTGCGACCTGGCCAAGAAGGCAGCAAGTTACAGATCAGATCATACACACATTTACATACGAGATACAAAAACTAATTAAAACAGAGCACAGACTACACCAACACTGCATCAGGAGTAATAGTAAGAAGCATACGAAATAAAATCGTATATTACGATTTACATCCTAAAATCATAGTCATAAAATGATGATAAAAGAGGCATAAAATGCAGAGGCATATTGTGCACAGAGGAGTTTAAATATTGCTACAAGAGGCATAAAGTGCATAAAGAGACAAAGTGCACAGTGGAAGTTTAAATGTTGCCACATTGCTGCGTATGACCTAAGCAGTCCAACATGTTGCCCATGGGTCATCATGGCCCATTGCTAACCCTAAAAACAAACAGAGTATTGAACAACATTGCCATCTTGTGGCTATTTGTTCTAACTGGTTCCCTGTAAAAGAGAATTATGCCAGTGATCTGGACCCACAAAGCTCAGCAACCGTTTCTGCTGTCAAAAGGCCAGAGAAATAGTCCACCTCCCAGTTCTAATCAAGAAACGCAGCCATGACTGTCAATCCAGCTTTTGGGATTGACAGATCGAGCGCGCATACGCGCTCGATCCCTAGGCTCGCCCGCTACCCGGGCTTGCTACCTTGCCCGCTGCGCGGCCTCACCCGTCCTGCAGCTCGCCAAGCTGGCCCTGCAGCTCGCATTCGCAGCTCGGCCGCTGCGTGGCCTTGCCCGCAGCTCGGCTGCTGTGTGGCCTGGCCTGCCCTATTGGCGCATGTCTCCCTCAGTCTCTCTCCCCCTCTCTCTCCCTCAGTCTCTCCCCCCTCTCTCCCTCTCCTCTCTCTCCTCCTCTCCTCTCTCTCCCTCAGTCTCTCTGCCCCTCTCTCTCTTCTCTCTCCCTCAGTCTCTCCCGTGGTCATCTGTGGTTTATTACATCACTGATGATGTCACAGTGGTTTATGACATCACTGATGATGTCACAGTGGGATTTATGACATCACTGATGATGTCATTTATGACATCACAGTGGGACATGGGACAGACAGAAACAAACAGAGCCCTGCTAGCTCCCATTTATATACTGATGATGATATTATTTAAAGTAAAAAAACAAACAGGCCAATCAAAAAACTGTCATGGGGTTTTCCTCCTCTCCTCTCACACATGGGTGAAAAGTAAGTGACAGTGACAGTGAAACGTCAATAGGTTAAAAGGGTCAGTGAGAGATTAGGCTACATGATTTCAACTCCTATGCCATGAATTGCCCAAGAAGAAAGAGAGAGACGATCCCGGGCGAATGAAGGTATCTCATTTGCTCTGAATATATTTGGCTCCGCCCAGAGCCATAGCTCCGCCCTTTAGCTGTCAACCAAACCCAAAGTCAGAAAAAAGCTGCATGAAGTTAAAGATAGTTGGAAGGAAGTTATGTGGTTTCCTTTGGAAAATAAACCGCTCTAGTTGTCAGGGCATATCGGTGGTGGAGGTTTAGTCTGACAACTAGAACAATCAGGTGTGCTTTGAGGGGGAAAACAGACCCGATATTATCCTCATTAAGTGTTGTTCCCACTTCTGTATGAATGATGTTATTACTTTAAAAAGAACTAGCGTTAAACCAAAGAATTGTATTCTGAAGGCTGTAACCGGAAGTTCTATTGTGATTCTGGGGCTCTTGACTACAGACAACAGAGGCTCTTGACTACAGACAACAGAGTGAGAGGGAGAGAAACAAAAACCCGGCATTTTTCACTGCCTGGGTGTCTTGTCTTGTGTGCATATCTGAACTGATCAGCTGAAACTGCTCCCGTGACATTTCATTTGTGGGCCTCCACTCTATCTACTGCTTTTTGTCTGCTCAACATGGCGAACCGAAAGCGCCAATTAGAGCAAGATCCATCCACTGCTGACACTTTCAAAACCCCAGAGAAGAGAGTGTCTGTGGTCCGAGAGCACGAAGAGGACTTCATGAGATGGGGAGTGGAGGAAACGTGCCAATACCTGCAGCGACAACAAGGACTCAAGGAATGGGCAGACACATTTAGAAGTCTGTCTTATTATGGTTTTGGTTTATACAGTTTGATCTGTTTAAATGTATTTTCTTCTTACAGCTAACGTTAGCCTGACTAGTCCAGTCTCTTCTCCTTTTGGACAGCTGCTAGCTCGGTTAACGTCCACCTGTCCATGTTTATTTGTGTGACTTGCTAACTAATAGCTTGTTAGCTAGTTCATGTTCTTGTTACAGCTGTTGTCAAAACGTACACAGTTGCAAGCTGTAGATGCTTGATTTTGCGGCGGCTTTTCTCAAAATTTGCGATGCAATTTGCAACATTTTATGTGATTTTCTGCTGTAAAATTGCGGGAACTGGCAAAAATTGCGGCATGAGGAAAACAATTCGATTTAATTTTTTAATTTTTAATTACCGTACATTTTTTCTTTTCCTCCCATCATCATTTCTCTTCTCCTTTCTTCCTCATCCTCAATAATGCTATTATCACTTTGCCTTTTCTCATACCTTTTGCTTAGTGCTTTATATATTTCCTCTTATCCTTATTTCCTCTTTACTTTACTTTACTTTATTTCATTTGGCAGACGCCTTTCTCCAAAGCGACGTACAGAGGGATAAAAAACAAGCATAGATCATGTAACATACATAGTGGAAAGCAGAGATAATGAAAAAGATAAATAAAATAAAGAACCAAAAACAGTTGACAGTCCGTGGGCAGCATATAAGGGAGTTGAAGAAGGTTAGGGGGAGGTAAAATGGAGAGAAAAGAGATGAGTTTTTAGCCGATTGTGGAAGATGGGGAGAGATTCTGATGTCCTGACCATGGGGGGGAGCTCGTTCCACCATTTGGGGGCGAGACAGGTAAAAAGGCGAGCTTGAGAGCGGCCCTTGAGCCCGCGAAGCAAGGGGGGGGGCGAGCTGGCATGCCTTCCTTTTTAAATATACTTTATTCAATTATTCAATAAGGGGTTACAAACATTTACAGTAAATACATTTTTTTTATTTATTTTTTATAAACAGTAGAAAGGAATAGTTATCAAAAATAAGAAGTCTGTTAGAAGGTGAGCAGGTGCCAGGGTGTGGGTCTCTTTGTTCTGTCCAGTGTTCTTTGCCTTTTCAGTTCCGTTATGATTTGTTTATAGACCGGCATGCCTTCCCTGTCCTCCTCATCCCTTCCTTGTTCCTTGTTCCTTGTTCCTTGTTCCTTGTTAAATATTCAAACAACTAGACCCTAAGCTAAATATAGCCTGGGTAAACCCAGCCCCCAGTGACCTGCTCTCAGACCTGTTCTCAGTCACTAGTGACTGGGAACTGAGAGAGCAGGTCACGTGGGGGCTGGGTTTACCTAGGCTAAGCTAAATATGCCACCTGTGTGTGTGTGTGTGTGTGTGGGTCTCAAATGCTTCGCGCTAGCAAAGTAGCTGTCCAGTGACGATTTCCGTTTGTGTTCCTCCACGACAGTGTTGCAGGGAGTGCAAAATAGTTTGCCTCCACTTTTATGCAAAACATTTGGAAATTGTTTTGCGGTTATTTTTGTTGGTAAATGTGAGGGGTTTGCCCTCCTCATCACAATGCGATGACGTGTTACGTTATGTCCCATACTCTCGTCACTTCCTATTGTTGTCCCTCGTTCCCACAGCAACCAGGCAAGATGACAGTGCACACATATCTCAAACCCAGGTAAAGAATAGATGCGGCATTTTACTAACTTTTTGTGGCAAAATTGCGGGAATTTTGAAAAATTGCAAGCCCCGCAAATATCGCGGAGTTTGGTTGAATTTGCATTAATTATTGCGATCGCAAAATCGCAATTTCCTGGAGGGACTGTAGTGTCTACGTTAAGTTACACGCGTCACGCCAAGTTGATTTGTATAGCCCTAATTCACAAGCATGTCTCAGAGGACTTTACAGAGAGGGTGTCTAGCTAAATCTAGCTACGCACAATCAATAAACATAATTTAACGTGCCATTTGGGGGACGCTTTTATCCAAAGTGCTCTGCAATACCACAAGTACCAAACGCCTAACCCTAACAGTGTTGTGTTGCTCTATTCCCTGAGATACAGGAGAACTATGAAATGCCAACAACATTGTGTTTCCTCCTGTGTCCAGAGAAAAAAATAACTGGTGTCGATCTGCAGGATCTCTCCGAGACACAGTTGGAGAAGATTGGCATAGAGTAAGTGTGTCATTTGTCCTGGTGTCGGATGTCTAAGAAAACATACGAATCCTGATTCCTGCCTAACCAAAGGGGGTTTCATTCAAAGCCAATGCCCCTTGGTGTGGTATCACTATAATGGTTGACCAGAATGGCAGGCAGTCAAGCAAAACCCACAGCCCCCTTTGATGTTTCACAGTCCACTTTCTCTTACACTGCTTTTCTCTCTCTCCCTAGGCCCCGTGGTGTCCGTCTGCAACTCCTATACAGTCTCAGGAAGCTCTGGCAGAGAGCAGCGGAGCCAAAGGTATACAATGTTCTTCAAAATAACTCATGTTGAAGGATGTGGTGATAACAGAGACTGACTATTTAAAAGAAGAAAGGTGTGTAGGATAAACAGCAAGGGAAGGTCAAGACATACCAGGGTCAGTAAAGGACCATCACAGCCACCTACAGTACCATCCATTATGGTTTCTTTTTTGCTTGCTGTTATTGTTTTTGTCCTTGTCTACTCTCACTCTACAGTCAAGTTAAGTCAGCAGGCTGGAAAAAGGGGGAAGAGAGGTAGAATAAGATGAATGATGAAACACTAGTTTCATCATCCCCTCATCTTTGCTTGCCCCTTCCAGTGATATTGAACAGTGAGCTCTAAAACAACACCCTTGGAGTTGGTAGGGACTATCGTGTGGATTTCCCAGGTTGCGGAGGACGATGTTGAATCAGGAGTCCACTCCACACACATAGAAACTTAATTCCAAAATAAAACCACTACGAGGAATGACCTCAATTTAAATGTTAGGTTATTGCAGTGGTTGTGCAACGAATGAGTTGATTCCTGGCCAGGAAGACAAACTATGCGAGACGATACTGTCACGGGTTCGGTTCTAAAAATAGATAGGCTCGTGTCTAGATGAACTGGACCCGCAACATACCACGGCAGAAGGAAATAACCACAAGGCTGCCAGATGGAAAGTTTGTGAAAGGGAGGTTGACTTACCTGGCACAGGTGTGGTTGTGCAACGAATGAGTTGGTTCCTGGCCAGGAAGACAAACTATGCGAGACGATACTGTCACGGTTTCGGTTCTAAAAAGAGATAGGCTCATGTCTAGATGAACTGGACCCGCAACATACCACGGCAGAACCAAAGACCCACAAGGCTGCCAGATGGAAAGTTTGTGAAAGGGAGGTTGACTTACCCGGCACAGGCGTAGGGCGCAGACAGCAGGCCGGCCGAGGCAGACGGCTCGTGCTTTACTGGATAGCCCAAGCCGGGGTGTGGAAGCTAGCTACAACCAGCTTCCGTTCATTAGTTTAGACGCTAACAGAAAAGTATCTCACACACACTCACCCATACGTGAAAATAAAGGAATAAAGAGAATAGAGAGAACAGGAGGCGGGGGAGACAACATGTCTTCCTTGGTTGGAGTGGCCGAGAGACACCCCTTCAAATCAACTCCCACTTTCCTATGACAGCCTCACGCGATGCCATAAATCACACAACAGGGGTAACCAGCAACCATCATATTAACCAACTGTGACAATACCAAAAAGAGACTGGCATGATAGACTTTTCATTTGGGTGTTGTGAGGCATCCCAGATGCCAAGACGCTGGTCTTTGAATATGTCACACTACAAGAGGTAAAGACGGCCTCCCTGCCTCCCGAAAGACAGGCACAGATTTGTTTTTAACTAACAGTCTCTTAGCTGATAAATAATACAATACGTGTGTATATTTTTCTAATCCTAGCTGTTTGGTGTGCTGTTTTCTACCAGGTGTTTAATGATCCCATCCATGGGCATGTGGAGATACACCCACTTCTCATCCGAATCATAGACACACCCCAGTTCCAAAGACTACGAAACATCAAGCAGCTGGGAGGAACCTACTATGTCTTCCCTGGTGCATCTCACAACCGCTTTGAACACTCCATTGGGTATGTCTGTGTGTGTTTTCAGATGTGTGTGTGTGTGTGTGTGTGTGTGTGGATTCAAAATGTTTACTATTGGGGAAGTTTGGTTTGCAGACAGGGTGCAGTAAAACACACACAATAAGAACAATAAAACCTATTTGAAAACATGTAAAGAACAGTCAACAGAGTCATCAATGCAAAATATAAAGTTTTTAGCCTGATAGCAGACTAAATTGTCAACTCTGATGCATCAAAAGCTCATGATGTGTTAGTTCCAGGTGGGTAGCAGCAGGATGGTCACACAGTGGTTGTGAAAGGGGTTGTTCTGTTGTTGATGCCCTGCTGCAGGGTGGGACACCTAGCAGGACGGCTTGTACAAGCACTGAATGACAGGCAGCCAGAACTCCTCATCTCGCGCAGGGACATCCTTTGTGTGCAGATCGCTGGTCTCTGCCATGACCTGGGTGAGTTAAGAACACACACACACACACACACACACACACTGTGCCATGCCATGACTCATCTCATGTAACTGATCATTAATAACTGGGTGTGGTTGGGAGTCAGAATAAAACTGAAACTGTAGCTTCAGTAGCTTCTATTTGGTACAAGACTTGGTAAGATATAAACATGAATAGTTTAATGCACACGCAAACAAATCAGTAACATCTCCATATCCCTCTTTATCCAGGACATGGGCCTTTTTCCCATATGTTCGATGGCATGTTCATCCCCAGAGCGCGTCCAGGATTGAAATGGAAGGTGAGAAACTGTCCCCCTTATATATATTTTTTAATTTTGTTTCTATAGTCCCATGTCATATATTGGTCAGTGTTGAGGGGTAACACATTACTGTAATCACATTACAGTTGTCTGTAACGAGTAGTGTAAGGCGTTACGGCTCCTAAATCCAGTAATCACATTAGTTACTAAATCAAACACTGTCATTACTTGCATTACATAAATCCTTCAATCATCAGCAGGATCGGGATTGAATCTGCAGGATTCTGGAAAAAAACATCCAATGTTTCCAGTGCTTTTTAATGCACGATTGCGCAACACCACAGCTGACTGTTAAAAGCCGTTAATTGCTAGAATGGATGGACTAGAGGGACGGGGAGGAGTGATGATTGGTTAGATTTAGGCATGAGGAGTGACGATAGGATGTTTCATGTCAATCGGAGGCAGTCATCCCTCTGGCCGATCCATTGTAGCACCAACTTTCATAGGAGTTCGAGTCAGTTTGGGGGGGCTGTAGGGGGAGGGGGGGATGGCAGCGCTGTCTACAACTTTTGAGGGGTGGAGATACGCACATTACTTCACTCAAGCGATGTTAGTAACGCAAAAGTAATGTAACGAGTAGTGGAACGACTTTCGCCAGGGAGTAAAGTAATGTCACAATGCTTATGTATGACATCACTGACAAACACAGCACTGTCAAACTGGACTGGTTCAATCACAAACAGTATTTAACTGTATTAAGTTCTTTGATAAGTACTGCCACACAGTTCCAGCACTGTGAGGCTCTGATTGAAAGGGCTGAATGACCAACTGAACGACAAGACACATCTGCTGTCAATATGCAAGCTGGAACTGTTTTAAACCAATGTCCAATGTTAGATACTTCAGAAAACTATCTCTAGCAGCAAGGATATGCTAGATTCCTAAGAATCTATCAATCCACCAGAGATGGGCACTTGAGACTTGGTGACTTGGACTCGAGTCGACTCGAGTCCCTGTTTTGATGACTTGTGACTTGACTTGACAAAAACATAAATGACTTGAGACTTACTTGGACTTGGAAGTTAAAGACTCGAGACTTGACTTGACTTGAGAGGTGATGACTTGGATGACTTGTTTGTGTTTGTCTGTTTAAATAATTAAATCATAACATAACATTGTCCAAGTTTCTCTGTCTGTCCGGTATGCGTCAGTCAGTGCATGGCGGGGAGTGCAAGCTGGAGAGGAGACGAAGAGAGGAGCGTGACGGACAGCCGCTCATCCAATCACGACAATGCTATAAGGAGGAACATGACTGAGTGATCCAATGACAAATTGTCATCCAGTCATGCTCCGCCTTATAGCATTGTCGTGATTGGATGACTGGCCGTCAATCAATCATGTCACTGGATTGCACACAGCTGCGATATTCTTCAAACAGGCAGAAGGGACAGGGGCGGAACGTTTGATGTTGTAGTCTGGCTGTCAGTGTTTCACTGTTTAACAGTGATTGAGAGGAAATATTTATTAAATACTTTTGGCCAGCGCAGGCCCGTAGACTATCGGTTCGATCTGTAGACTGCGAGCACGCCAAGAGATCTTAAAATATTATGCACAAGCTTGCGCAACACGGTGGTCTCCAAAGTTCCTAATCATCCTACAACTCGTTCTAGTTGTGAGATGTATATATACCCCGCCTGAAAATGTGCTTTAGACTTAGGGTGTTAATTCATAAAGTCAATTTTAAATTTTTATTTTGGCCAACATTGAAATATTACAACTTGTGGTAAAAATTTGGTAAAAAGAAATATTACTATCTACCACTTATTTAGCTTCATCTGGTTGCTTCCTTGTCAACCACAATGCATATTGGGACATTATGCAAATGTAGCCTATGTGTCAGCCCTGGGTTGGAGGGGGGAGAGGTACATGTTGTCAGCTGTGTGTGTGTGTGTGTGTGTGTGTGTGTGTGTGTGTGTGTGTGTCAACAGGTTCAACAATGCTTTTCTGCACTACTACGTTTCCACCTAGCCTTGTTTATATTAATATGTTTTGATTGAGAAGAGGTAAATACTCTAAGTTTAAGCTATTTGTTTTTGTTTGATTACATTGTAGTATGGCTGTCAGCCTGTCACTAATTCACAGTTTAAAACTGACGTGGCAGATTTTTTTTTTTTTTACTGAGAAGCAGTTAAGAAATAAATAAGCGTTTATAAAGTTATTTGACTTTTGTTTGATTACATTTATTTCACTGAATATCAATGATTAGAATACAAATTAAATTTGTCATACTTTTTGAACGGGTTAGATACTGTAAATTGGCCAATAATATCACCACTATTAGACAGGTATTAATACCATGTCTTTTTTCTTTATAAACAAAGGTAAGACTGCAGTATTTGGGCGTGGAAAAAAAAAGTGACTTGACTTGGGACTTGACTTGCCTTAACTAGGGACTCGACTTGACTTGACTTGACAAAACCTGTGACTTGACTTGACTTGACTTGCCCAAAACAAAATGACTTGAGACTTGGACCGAAGTGACTTGGTCCCATGTCTGCAATCCACAACCACAGTAATAATCCAGCCCAAACATGCTGTTGGATTGTCCAATTATTTATTTATTATTTATTGTTTATTTTGGCTATTTTCTAGCAATTCGGAAGCTAAAACTTTAGTTTCACAAAGCTTGACCTGACCTCTCCGGTGTTCTTAAAATATGGTTTAACAAGAAGTTTTCAAAAAGCCAGAACTATGTAAGTGAACAGCATGGTGTTTTTTGTATATAATTAAACCAAGGCTGATCTGCTAAGCAATTCCTGTCAAATGACTAGTAAGCAAAACAGTTGTCAACTAAGATAGTCATTATTACAGTGTCCAGCCTGATAAGGTTCAGTGATAAGAACTCTTAGTCATGGTGTCATTAATACAATTTATCAAACGTGAGAGAGATAAGAACCATTCAAGTTTGTATCCTGGACTGTTATTGTCGTGGATAATTCTATATGAATATGTCGAAATAAATAGGACACCTTCTCAGTCGCTGTGAAGATATGAATCTGTTTAATTCTAACCACACATGAGCATTTATATGTGAGTATGCCTGTCATTGTAGTAAACTCTTAGATAAGCTCTTTCTGTTTGATTAGTGAGTCAAGACAATTTGAAATGGTGAATGTTCACGTTCTCATCTTAATATGCATCTGTGTGCCTGTTGTGTTGCAGCATGAGACTGCTTCTCAAGAGATGTTTGACTACCTGGTGAGTGATAATGGCCTGGAGCCGGTGATGAAGGATCATGGCCTGGTGTTGCCTGAGGACCTGATCTTCATCAAGGAGCAGATCGGTGGACCCGTCTCGGTCAGTCATTAACACACACTACAAATGTGTATAGACTTTTAAGCATTAGAAAAGTGTGTGACTTGGCTAAATTGATCTATGGTCAGGTTCCAAACCTCTCACCGTTCCCTCCGCTCCTCCACTAGTGTAGGACGCCTCGCCCCCCTTCACTACGGGGCTCAAAAGTCGTTCATCCCAATCGCGACTCTTCTCGTCCCTGGCACCTCAATGGTGGAATGAGCTCCCCCCTATGGTCAGGACGGCCGCTTCACTGCCAATCTTTCGTCAAAAACTTAAAGTCCCTGGAAACCAAAATCCACAAAAACGTTCTAACTATGTTATTTAGGGTCTTATGTTAGTAATTGTGTGCCTCCGAAATTATTATACATTACTTTCAACCCAAAGCCTTAAAATCGACACTTTTCTACAAGATTCTACAAAGTACTTCCTCATTGAAGAGAGCAGTCCGCGAGGTGCTAAAACGCAGGAGATTATGAGGTCATAAGCTCTATATAACCTTTGTACACGCGCGTTCTTTGCCCCCACAGCGCTGCTCAGTGTCTGTCTGTCTCCCTCCCACTCTGTGTGCTGTGTTCGTTCGTTCGTTCTCTCTCTCTCTCTCTCTCTCTCTCTCTCTCTCTCTCTCTCTCTGGACTAGTGAGAGAGAGAGAGAGAGAACGAACGAACGAACACAGCACACGGTGGGAGGGAGACAGAAGCGCTGTGCACTCGAAGTGGCAGAGCAGAGATTAGTCTCGTCGGCGGTGTGTAGAAACCTCTCCTCTGCCTGCTGCGGCGCTGCTGTGTGTGTGTGTGTGTGTGTGTGTGTGTGTGCGCGCGTGCAGACAGATAGACAGATAGACAGATGACCGTCAGTACGCTATGCGCGCAGCAACACGCGAACACACACACACACACACACACACACACACACACACACACACACACACACACACACACACACACACAAACCATCTCTCTCTCTCTCCCTCTCCGAGGAGAGGAGAGAGGTCTGAGAGAGGGAAATTTCCCTGCTGTAGACGGGACACGCCCACACAGTCCGCGGGAGAAAATACACTCTAAAAAATAATTGATTCTCATGACTTTTGCCAGGACTGTCAAACCTAAATTTATATATTTTGCGACGTTCATCATCGTTCAAATTTGGCTGGTGGCTTATTAACATAGGCTCCTGTGATGTGATGAACTCAAAATGCTAAATAATAAAGAAATATTTCTGGTTTCCAGGGACTTTAAAACACACCTTTCAGGCTCCACCTGGCCCCTTCTTGAACTAACATCTTTCTCTCTCTCTCTCTCTCTCTCTCTCTCTCTCTCTCTCTCTAAAAAAACAACAAAAAAACTTTACCACTATTTCTTCAGAAGTTGTAGCTGTCATAGACTGTGTTGCATAGTTGATTGCTCTATTGCTGACAAAAATGTGTTATTGTAAGTCGCTTTGGATAAAAGCATCTGCCAAATGACGTAATGTAATGAATTCGGAGGAAAAAGTCTGAATTTATGTCATCAATCACGCAATTGTGATGTCATCAGTGAGGGCTGTACAGTGCAATTATGTCACACATGCTATGAAATAATTTACAGCAGTAGCACCCATACAGTTTTGCGTGTGTGGAACTTAACTGTGACGGCAGTGCCGCCGCAGCGTCCAGAGACTATATGGCGCAGACAGCCTATCTTGTCAAAACATCTTGTTGTTCATCTTCAAATGACTCAATAATGACCTTTGCCAGACGAACGTTACATTCTGAACTCGCCGTCACTCGGAGACCAACATTAATGTTAGTGCAGCAGAGCAGTGCTCACTCAACAGTAACACATGAGACTGGCTGACCAACACACTGCAGCGCTGTGCAACTCTAAGGTGAAGAACTTAAAACTTGTGCTCAGTCCGTTTCACCTCAAAAACCCTACGCCCGCTCAACGACTTGGACAACGATGGCTTTCCCCACAACAGTGCAGCAGAGTGGCTGCTCTCTATACTTGCTGCTCTCCACTAAAATGTGAATAGCATGTTAACACTTTGAGTGCCACGGCCCTTGGGCAAAAGGTTGCTTGCTGTGCCACATAGGCCGCAATGCATTTTAAAACAGTCATATAATTTCTTTAATAATTACTATGTAAACACTGAACACGCACAAATAACGATGAGACTCTCTTCTATCACCTGCAAAAAAAAGTTTATTGATCCCATTTTCCGTTCTTTAGTTATGAGCCGGAGAAGATAGCTTGATTGAACGAAAAACAGACCTTTTTTTCTACGAGCTGAGATAATGAGCCTTTTGTGAAATTAAACATTTCAAGCACATCACTGACTCTGAAGCTAATTTTCTGATGTAGTCACACCTCAAAAATAATTTCCTTCAATAAAACAGTGAAGGCCAGGGAATTTTGTTTGGAAGAATAATATTTTTAGCTGCAACCAGCAGCGCTGGCCCCTGCGTGCGCTGCTGGTTGCAGCTTCTTGCTTCTGCTGGTGGGCATCGGATATTCTGGCTTGCGTTTGCCAACCCTGTCCTGCTGTCTGGGTCTGTCTGGGTCAGTGTTGTGTGCTGCTCTGCGTGCCCCACCTCCCCCCCTCCTCCTCCCCCCCCCCGTTGTGGGAGGGGTGTCTCTCTGCTCTGCTCGGCTCTGCTGTTTGCTCTGCGTGTGCTCAGCACTTGAAAAGTCCGCTAGATCCAGCTTTTTTACAGCCGCGTGTACCAGCTCCCATGCTTCCAGTTGAGAATAATAACAAATCCACGGCTGATCATGCGAATGGGCTGTTGCAGCGCACACGGAGGTGCTCAATTGTGATAGCAGATTGGCTGCTGCAGGGGCACAGCTAAACGTTATGCTTCAATGAAGCAGCTGCATACGGACGGATGCGATGCGATTTCCTTTTCCCCAACGACTTCTTCTGTGTGTTTTACTCCACGTTCTCTCATCTGGAGAGCGCTGTCACCACCTAAGGGTTCTGTAAAATAGGTTAGACACATTCAATAGCTCTCATATTGTAAGAGGCGATGTAAGAAGCTGAGATGGACACCCCCCCCCCCGTCAAAAAAACAATTTTGAGTTATTGACGCCATTTGGCGTC